>NW_023644131.1:0-37906 GCF_015228065.2 Penaeus monodon | reverse complement strand
TTTTTTTTAAATTTTATAATTTTTTTATTCAATTATTTCTTTATTAAATTTATCTTTATTTTTGAATTATTGGAGTTATAGTATATATTTTGCAATAATACTAAAACCACAACAATAATAATAGTAATTAATAATTAACAATAATAACGATTTATATATTATATTTCATTATCTTAATTATATCGTTATCATTATTACTGTTATAATAATTATTTTTGAATTATTCAGTACAAATTAATATAAGATGATACTAAAATTTATAATACTAATAACATTATATATAATAAATTAAATTATTATACATATAATTATATTTTTATTATTACATATATAATAGTATTTTTCATATAATAATAAGTATAAATAATATATAAATAAAAATAAATAATAATAATAATAATGATATAATAAAATATATAATACTAATAATAATATATTAATTAATATTAAATTTATAAATTTTTTTTCATTTTATTATACATTATAATTATGATAATACAATTCTAGAATTATTATATATTAACCTAATAATTCAAATCACAAAAAATCAAAAAATAATTTGGATAATAACAATAAGAAATATTAATTATGCTTTTTATTTGAATGATAAAATTTCCTTATATTTTTATATATATATATGTAAACAATTCTGTTATATTTATTTATTATATCATTATTTCCGTATCATAATCATAATACTCATTTAATCTTATCATATTACTATATTGCAATTTTTTCCATCTATTGCAATGTTATATTTTATTGAATTTTGGGTTATATTATATTTTCTATTACTATACAATTAATAATATTATATAAAAAAAAGAAATACAATATACATTATCATATTATTCATTTATCATCATTATTAATTAGTATCATCATTATTTCATTTTATATTATTTTCAATTATACTATACAATATTAATAGATGATAATAACAATAATAATATAATAAATATTAAATACTACATTATTATTAATAATTATAATTATTATTATATATTATTAATAGATTAATAGATTTTAATAATACTAATAATTATTAATATATAATAATAAAATAATAATAATAATAATAATATAATAATAATATAATAATATAATAATAATAATAATTTTAATGAATATTCAAATGTTTATCAAAATTCTCCTTTATTCTACTTTTATCATCATTATTGTTATGATTAAATACAATTCGTACGTATATCATTATTACCCTAATAATTTGCCGAATCACAAAGAATGGAAACAACGTCTTTTTGGAGGGGTATAACTCTCAAAGGCTATATTTCGCTAGATTTTTTGCCGCTTTTTTTCGACTTTTGGAATGTTTTTCTTATACCTTTTTTATATTAATATATGGCCCATTCCGTGTTGATTATCATCATCATTATCATGATTATCATCATTATTATCGTTATCATCGATCATTATCATCATTATCATCATTATCTCATCAATTATCACATTATTTGCATTATTGCATCATTTTGCAATTGTTATCATTATATGCAATTATTGGAGTTATAGTGTATTATTTTGACAATAAACGAATAACCCAACAATATCATAGTAATAACAATAATAATAACAATAATAAACGATTTTATCATATAATTTATATCATTATCATAAATTAGTATCGTTTATTACTGTAATTATTACTGTTATAATAATTATTTTTTGCATTTACACCAGTAACAATAATAATTAATGAAATAATAACAATATATACTAATAACATATTATAACCACTATCATTATTCTTATTATATTATACTTATTAGTATTATTGTTAGTATACAGATATATAGATTTTTTGGCAATGATACTATAATTAGATATATGTAATAATAATTAATAATAATATAATAATACTAATGATAATAATAATACTAATAATAATATACTAATAATAATGATAATAATAATAATTTTAATAATATTTCAAATGTTATCAAAATTCCTCTTTATTCTTCACTTTTATCCTCATATTGTTTATGATTAATACAATTCGTGGTAATTATTATCATTATTACCCTAATAATTGCCGACATCACCAAGAAATAGAAAAAACGTCATTTTGGATATACTCTCAAAAGCTCTATTTCGCTAGATTTTGCGCTTTTTTCGACTTTTGGGAATGTTTTTCTTATACCTTTTTTATATAATATGGACACAATTCCTGTTATTATCATCATCATTATCATGATTTCATCATTATTATCGTTATCATCATCCTTACATCATTATCATCATTATCATCATCATTATCATCATTATTGCAATTATTATCAATCATTATTGCAATTGTTATCATTATTATTGCAATTATTGGAGTTTAGTATATATTTTTGCAATAATACTAAACCAACAATAATAATAGTTACAATAATAATAACAATATAACGATTTTATAATTAATAATTATATCCTTATCTTAATTAGTATCGTTCTTACTGTATTATTCTGTTATAATAATATTTTTTGCACTTAACTACGCAGTACAAATAATAATAATGATAATAATAACATAATATAACTATAACAGTATTATAACCACTAGCATTAATTATTATTAACTTATACTTTATCTATTATTATTGGTATTATTACAGATATAATGAATTGTTTTGGCAATGATCTAATAATTAAGATAATAGTAATAATATAATTAATAAATAATATATAATAATAATAATATACTAATCTAATAATAATAATATAATAATATATAATAATAATAATGAATAATTTTAATAATATTCCATGTTATCAAATTCTCTTTATTCTCTACTTTTATCATCAGTATTGTTATGATTAATTGGAAAAACAATTCTGTAATTATTATCATTATTACCCTAATAATTGCCGAAATCACCAAATATTGGAAAAACGTTCATTTTGGAGTATACTCTCAAAAGGCTATATTTCGCTAGATTTTGCCGCTTTTTCGACTTTTGGAATGTTTTTCTTACCTTTTTATATTTATATGGACACAATTCTGTTATTACATCATATTATCATGATTTCTCATTATTATTTTATCATCACATTCACATTATACATATCACATCTTATCATCATTTGAAATTATTATCATCATTATTGCAATTTTACTTTATTTCAATTATGAGTTATGTATATATTTTTGCAATAATACTAATAACAACAAAAAATAGTAAAAACAATAATAACAAAAAACGTTTTATATAAAATTTAATCTTTATTTTAATTAGTATCTTTATTACTGAAATTATTACTGTATAATATTATTTTTGCATATCTCCAGTACAAATAATAATAAGATATAAAAAATAATATAATAAATATTATCCATAGCATTATTATTATATACTTAACTTATTATTATTTTGTTTTATTACATATATAGATTTTTTGCAATGATACTAAAATTTTTTTAAAAAAATAATAATAATATAATACTAATATAATAATAATAATAATAAAATAATAATAAAATTTTTAATAATTCAATTTATCAAAATTCTCTTTTTCCTTTACATCATTATTGTTATGATTATACAATTCTGGTAATTATTATCATATTACCTAATAATTGCCGAAATCACCAAAGAAAGGGAAAAAAAAACGTCATTTTGGAGTATACTCTCAAAAGGCTATATTTCGCTAGATTTTGCGCTTTTTCGACTTTGGGAATGTTTTTCTTATACCTTTTTTATATTATATATGGACACAATTCCTGTTATTATCATCATCATTATCATGATTATCATCTTTATTATCGTTATAATCATCATTATCATCATTATCATCATTATAATCATCATTATCACATTATTGCAATTATTATCATCATTATTGCAATTGTTATCATTATTATTGCAATTATTGGAGTTATAGTATATATTTTTGCAATAATACTAATAACCACAACAATATAATAATAACAATAATAATAAACAATAATAACGATTTTATAATAATAATTTATATCATTATCTTAATTAGTATCGTTATTACTGTAATTATACTGTTATAATAATTTTTTGCAATTATACTCCAGTACAAATAATAATAATGATAATAATACAAAATAATACTAATAACATATATAACCACTAGCATTTATTATTAGTATACTTTATACTTATTATTATTATTGTTTATATACAGATATATAGATTTTTGGCAATGATACAAATATTAAGATAATAGTAATAATAATATAATAATATATAATATATAATATAATAATAATAATATTATAATATAATAATAATAATATATTTTAATAATTTCAAATGTTATCAAAATTCTCTTTATTCTCACTTTTATCATCATTATGTTATGATTAATACAATTCTGGTAATATTATCATTATTACCCTAATAATTGCCGAATCACCAAGAAATGGAAAAACGTCATTTTGGAGTATACTCTCAAAAGGCTATATTTCGCTAGATTTGCCGCTTTTTCGATTTTGGGAATGTTTTTCTTATACCTTTTTTATATTATATATGGACACAATTCCTGTTTATTCATCTCTCATTATTCATGATTATCATCATTATTATCGTTATCATCATCATTATCATCATTATCATCATTATCATAATCATTATCATCATTATTGCAATTATTATCATCATTATTGCAATTGTTATCATTTATATTGCAATTATTGGAGTTATAGTATATATTTTTGCAATAATACTAATAACCACAACAATAATAATAGTAATAACAATAATAATAACAATAATAACGATTTTATAATATAATTTATATCATTATCTTAATTAGTATCGTTATTACTGTAATTATTACTGTTATAATAATTATTTTTGCAATTATACTACCAGTACAAATAATAATAATAATATAATAACAATAATAATAATAATAATAATAATAATATAATAATATTTAATAATATTCAAATGTTATCAAAATTCTCTTTATTCCACTTTTATCATCATTATTGTTATGATTAATACAATTCTGGTAATTATTATCATTAATTACCCTAATAATTGCCGAAATCACCAAAGAAATGGAAAAAACGTCATTTGGAGTATACTCTCAAAAGGCTATATTTCGCTAGATTTTGCCGCTTTTTCGACTTTTGGGAATGTTTTTCTTATACTTTTTTATATTATATATGGACACAATTCCTGTTATTATCATCATCATTATCATGATTATCATCATTATTATCGTTATCATCATCATTATCATCATTATCATCATTATCATCATCATTATCATCATTATTGCAATTATTATCATCATTATGGCAATTGTTATCATTATTATTGGCAATTATTGGAGTTATAGTAATATTTTTGCAATAATACTAATAACCACAACAAATAATAGTAATAACATAATATAACAATAATAACGATTTTATAATAATATTTATATCATTATCTTAATTAGTATCGTTATTACTGTAATTATACTGTTATAATTAATATTTTTGCAATTATACTACCAGTTACAAATAATAATAATGATAATAATAACAATAATATACTAATAACATATAGTTAACCACTAGCATTATTATATTATACTTTATACTTATTATTATTATTGTTATTATACAGATATAATAGATTTTTTGGCAATGATACAATAATTAGATAATAGTAATAATAATAATAATAATAATAATAATAATACCATAATACTGATAATAATAATAATAATAATATCAATATCAATAATACTACTAATAATAATTTTAATAAGATTAAAAATGTATTCAAAAATTCTTTTAGTCTCACTGTTATCATCATTATTGTTAGGCTTAATACAATTTGGTAATTATATCATTATTCACCAATAATAATTGCCGAAATAACCAAAGAAATTGTGAAAAACGTCATTGTGGAGTATACTCTCAAAAGCTATATTTCGCCTAGATTTTGCCGCTATTTTCGACTTTGTGAATGTTTTCTTATATTTTTTATTATTATATATGGACACAAGTCGTTATTATAATCATCATATCATGATTATCATCATTATTATCGTTATCATCATCATCATCATCTTATCTCCATTATTCATCATCATTATCATCATATGCAAACTTATTATCATCATATTGCAATGGTTATCAGTATTATTGCCAATTATGAGTTATAGTATATATTTTGCAATAATTACTAATACTACAACAAGAATAATCTTAATAACAATAATAACAACAATAATTAACGATTTATAATAATAATTTAATATCATTATCTTAATTAGTATCGTTATTACTGTAATATTAATGTTATAATAATTATTTTTGCACAGGATATTACTACCCAGTACAAATAATAATAATGATAATAATAACAATAATAATACAATAACATATTATAACCACTAGCATTATTATATTATACTGATACTTATTGAATTATTATTTTATTATTACAGAATAATAGATTTTTGGCAAGATACTAATAATTAAGATAATAGTAATACTAATAAGAATAATAATAATTAATAATAAATAATAATAATAATAATAATAATATAATAATAATATATAATTTAATAATATTCAAAATGTTATCAAAATTCTCTTTATTATCACTTTGATCATCCATTATTGTTATGATAATACAATTCTGGTAATTAATAATTATTACCCTAAAATTGCCGAAATCACCAAAGAAATGAAAAAACGTCATTTTGAGTATACTCTCAACAAGGCTATATTTCGCTCAGATTTTGCCGCTTTTTCACTTTTGGGAATGTTTTTTTATACTTTTTATATTATATACGGACACAATTTCTGTTATTATCATCATCATTATCATGATTATCATCATTATATCGTATATCATCATCATGATAATCATTAATCATCATATCATAATCATTATCATCATTATTGCAAGTATATCATTCATTATGCAATTGTATCATATTATTGCCAATTATTGGGAGTTATAGTATATATTTTGCAAAATACTAATAACCACAACAATAATAATAGTAATAACAATAATAATAAACAATAATAACGATTTTATAATAATAATTTATTATCAGTATCTTATATTAGTTATCGTTATTACTGTAATTTATTACTGTTATAATAATTATTTTGCAATGATATAACAGTACAAATAATAATAATGATAATAATAACAATAAAATACTATAACAATATTATAACCACTAGCAGTATTTATTATACTTAGACTTATTATTATTATTGTTATTATACAGATATAATAGATTTTTTGGCAGATACTAATAATTAGATAATAGTAATAATAATAATAATAATACAGAAAATAATAATAAGAATAATAATAATTAATAATATAATAAGAATAAATATTTTAATTAATATTCAATGTTATCAAAATTCTCTTATCTCATGTTTATCAGCATTATGTTAGGATTAATAACAATTCTGGTAAGTATTATCATTATTACCCAATAATTGCGAAATCACCAAAGAAATCGGAAAAAAACGTCATTTAGGAGTATACTCTCAAAAGGTAGTATTCGCTAGATTTTGCCGCCTTTTAGACTTGGAATGATTCTCTTATACTGTTTTATATTATATATGGACACAGTTCTTTTATATCTATAATCATATCATGATTATCATCATTATTACGTTATCTTAAGCATTATCATCATTATCATCATATCATCATCATTATCATCATATTGCAATTATCATCATCATTATGCAATTGTTATCAATTATTCAATTATGGAGTTATAGTATATTTTTGCAATAATACTAATACCACACAATAATAATAGTAATAAAACAAGAATAATAACAATAATACGATTAGAATAATATTTATATCATTATCTTAATTAGTATCGTTATTTACGTAATTATTACTGTTATAAATAATTATTTTTGCAATTATACTACCAGTACAAATAATAATAATGATATAATAAACATAATAATACTAATAACAATATTATAAACCACTAGGCATTATTATGATTATACTTATACTTATTATTATTAGGTGACATATGCAGATATAATAGATTTTTGGCAATATACTAATAATTTAAGATAATAGTAATAATAATAACAATAAATAAAGATAATAATAATAATAATAATGATAATAACAATAATATAATTTTAATAATATCAAATGTATACAAAAATTCTCTTTATTCTAACTTTTATCATCATTATGTTATGATAATACAATTCGGTAATTATTATCATTATTACCTAATAATTTGCCGAAATCACCAAAGAAATGGAAAAAACATCATTTTGGAGTATACTCTCAAAAGGCTATATTTCGCTAGGATTTTGCGCTTTTTCGACTTTTGGGAGTTTTTCTATACCTTTTTATATTATATATGGGACACAATTACTTTATTATCATCATCATGATCATGATTATCATCAGTATTTCGTATATCATCATTATCATCATTATCATCATTATCATCATAATTATCATCATTATTGCAATTATTATCATCATAATGCAATTGTTATCATTATTATGCAAGTATGGGAGTTATAGATATATTTTTGCAATAATACTAATAACACAAACAATAATAATAGTAATAACAATAATAATAACAATAATAACGAATTTTATAATAATAAATATTCATTATCTTAATAGTATCGTTATTACTGTATTACTTACTGTTATAATAAGATATTTGCAATTATACTACAGTACAAATAATAATAATGATAATATAACAATAATAATATAATAACATATCATAACCACTAGAATTATTATTATATACTTATACTTATTATGATTATGTTATATTACAGACATAATAGATTTTGGCCATGATAATCAATAATTATAGATAATAGTAAGAATAATAATAATAATAATAATATAATAATAATAATAATAATAATAATAAAATTTTAAATAATATGCAAATGTTATTCAAAATTCTCTTTATTCGTCACTTATCATCATTATTGTTATGATGAATACAATTCTGGTAATTATTATCCTATTACCATAATAATTGCGAAATCCACCAAAGAAATGGAAAAAAACGTCATTTTGGAGTATACTCTCAAAAGGCTATATTTCGCTAGATTTGCCGCTTTTTCGACTTTTGGAATGTTTTTCTTATACCTTTTTTATATTATATGGACACACTTCCTGTTAGTATCATCATCATTATCATGATTAATCATCATTATTATCGTTATCATCATCATTATCATCATTAACATCATTATCATCTCATTATCAATCATTATTGCAATTTATTATCATCATTATTGCAATGTTATCACTATTATTGCAATTATTGGAGTATATAGTAGATATTTTTGCAATAATACTAATAACCACAACAATAATAATATTAATAACAATAATAATCAAACAATAATAACGATTTTATAATAATAATTATATCATTATATATAGTAGTATCGTTAATTACTGTAATTATTAATGTTTTATTAATAATTATTTTTGCAATTATACTACAGTACAAATAATAATAATGATAATAATAACATAATAATACTTAATAAATATTATAACCACTAGCATTATTATTATTTAATTATACTTATTATTATATTGTTATTATTCCACGATATAATAGATTTTTGGCCAATGATACTATAATTAAGATAATAGTAATAATAATAATAATAATAATAATAATAATTAATAATAATAATAAGATAAATAATTAATAATAATTTAATAATTTCAAATGTATCAAAATTCTCTTTATTCTCACTTTATAACATTATTGTTATGATTAATAAAATTCTGGTAATTATTTACATATTACCCTAATAATTGCCGAAAATCACCAAAGAAATGGAAAAAACGTCATTTGGAGTATTACTCTCAACAGGCTATATTTCGCAGATTTTGCGCTTCGACTTTCGGAAGGGTTTGTCTTATTACCTTTTTTATATTATATATGGACACAATCCTGTTATTATCATCATCATTATCATGATTAATCATCATTATTATCGTTATCACATCATTATCATCATTATCATCTATTATCATCATCATTATCACATTATTGCAATTATTTCACATTATTGCAATTGTTATCATTATTATTGTCAATATTGGAGTTTTATATTATATTATTTTTGCATAATACTAATAACACAACAATATAATAGTAATAACAATAATAATAACAATTAATAACGATTTATAATAATAATTTAATCATTATCTTAATAGTATCGTTATTACTGTAAATATTATGTTATAATTAATTATTTTTGCAATATACTACCAGTCAAAATAATAATAATGTAATAAATAACAATAATAAATACTAATAACAATAATTATAACACTAGGCATTATATTATATACTTTACTTATTCATTAATTATGTTATATACAGATAAATAGATCTTTTTTGGCAATGGATACTAATAATAAGATAATCGTTCTAATAAATAAAAAATAATACTAATAATAATAATAATAATATAATAAATAATAATTTTAATAATAGAAAATGTTATCAAAATTCGATTTATTCTCACTTTATCATCATTATTGTCATGATTATACAATCTCTGGCTAATTATATCATATTACCCTAATATGCGAAACACCAAGAAATGGAAAAACGTCCATTTTGGAGTATATCTCAAAAGGCTATTATTCGCTAGATTTTGCCGCTTTTTGACTTTTGGAATGTTTTTCTTATTACCTTTTTTATATTATATATGGACACAATCCTGTTATTTAATCATCATCAATTATCATGATTATCATCATTATTATCGTTATCATCATCATTATCATCGATTCTCATCATTATCATCATCATATCATCATATTGCAATTATTATCAATCATATTGCAATTGTTATCATTATTATTGCAATTAATGGAAGTTATAGTATATATTTGAAAAATATAATAACCACAACAATAATAATAGTAATAACAATAATAATAAAATAATAAACGATTTATAATAATAATTTAATCATATCTTAATTAGTATCGTTTATTACTGGTAATTATTACTGTTATAATAAGTATTTTTGCAATTATACTACCAGTACAAAATAATAATAATGCTAATAATAACAATATAATACTAATAACAATATTATAACCACAGCATTATTATATTATATTATACTTATTTATTATTGTTAATTATACAGATATAATAGATTTTGGCAATGATCTTAATAACTAAGATAATAGTAATAATAATAATAATAATAATAATAATAATAATAATAATTAATAATAATAATAAAATAATAATAATTTTAATAATATTCAAACGTTATCAAAATCTCTTCCTTCTCACTTTTATCATAATATTGCTATGATTAATACAATTGGTAATTATTACATATTACCCTAATAATTGCCGAATCACCAAAAGAAATGGAAAAAAACGTCATTTGGAGTATACTCTCAAAAGGCTATATTGGCTAGATTTTGCCGCTTTTTCGACTTTTGGGAATGTTTATGCCTATACATTTTTTATATTATATATGGACACAATTCCTGTTATTATCATTACATCATTATCATTGATTATATAATTATTATCGTTATCATCAAGCATTATAATAGTATCCCATTATCATATCATTATTCATCATATTGCAATTATTATCATCATTATGCAATTGTTATCATTACTATGAAAATTATTGAGTATAGTATATATTTTGCAATAATATAAACCACAACAAAATAATAGTAATACAATAATAATAACAATAAACGATTTTATAATAATAATATATATCATTATCTTAATTAGTATCTTTATTACTTTAATTATTACTGTTATAATAAATATATTTTGCAATTATACTACCAGTACAAATAATAATAATAATGATAATAATAACAATAATAATACTAATAACCAAATTAAACCACTAAGGCATATTATTATTATACTTATACTTATTATATATGTTATTATTACTGATATAATAGATTTGGAATGATATAATAATTAAGATAATAGTAACAATAATTAATATAATAATAATAAAATAATAATACTAATAACTAATAATAATTTTTAATTAATATTCAATGTTATCAAATTTCTCTTTATTCTCACTTTTATCATCATTTATTGTTATGATTAATCCAATTCTGGTAAATATTAATCATTATTACCTTAATAATTGCCGAAAAATCAACAAAGAATGGAAAAAAAACGTCATTTTGGAAGTATACTCTCACAAGGCTATATTTCCGCTAGATTTTGCCGCTTTTCGACTTTTTGGGAAATGTTTTCTTATACATTTTTTATATATATCTGAACAACAATCCTGTATTATGTCATCATCATTATCATGATTATCATAATATTATCGTTATCACTCATTATCTCATTATCATCATTATCATCATCATTATCATAATTTTATGCAATTATTCATCAGTATTGCAATTGTTATCATATTATTGCATTATTGGATCTATAGTATATATTTTGCAATAATTACTAATAACCACAACCAATAATAATAGTAATAACAATAATAATAACAATAATAACGATTTTTATAATAAATATTATATAATTATATTAATTAGTATCGTTATACTGTAATTATTAATGTATAATAATTATTTTTGCAATTAACTAACAGTACAAAATAATAATAATGATAATAATAACAATAATAATACTAATACAATATTATAACGACTAGCATTATCATTATACGTATACTTATTATTTATTATTGTTTATTATTACAGATATATAGATTTTTGGTCCCAATGATACTAATAATTAAAGATAATAGTAATAATATAATAATAATAAATAATAATAATAATAATAAATAATAATAATAATGATAATAATAATAATAATTCTAAATATTCAAATTATCAAAAATTCTCTTTATCACTTCTTCTTCATTATGTTATGATAATACAATTTGGTAATTATTATCAGTATTACCCAATAATTGCCGAAATCACAAGAAATGAAAAAAAAGTCATTGGAGTATAATCTCAAAAGCTATATATTCGCTTAGATTTTGCGCTTTTCGACTTTTGGAATGTTTTCTTATAACTTTTTATATTTATATGGGACACAATTCTGTTATATCATCATCAGTATACGAGTATCATCATTATTAGAGCTATCATCATCATTATCATAATTATCATCATTATCATCATCATTATCATCATTATTGCAATTATATCATCATTATTTGCAATTGTTATCATTATTATTGCAATTATTGGAGTTATCGTATATAGTTTGCATAATACTAATAACCACAAACAATAATAATAGTAATAACAATATAATAACAATAATAACGATTGTATAATAAATAATTTATCCTTATCTTTAATTAGTATCGGTAGTACTGAAATTATTACGTTATATAATTATTTTTACAATTATACGTACAGTACCAAAATAATAATATGATAATAAGAACAATAAAATATAATACACAATATTTTACACTAGAATTATATTATTATACTTATAATTCTGATTATTATTGTTATTATTACAGATATAATAGATGTTTTGCAATGATATAATAACTAAGATATAGTAATAATAATAATAATAATAATAATAATAATAATAATAAGAATAATAATAATAATAAAATAATAAATAAAATTTTAATAATATTCAAAATGTTATCAAAATTCTCTTTATTCCCGTTTATCATCATTATTGTATGATTAATACATTCTGTAATTATTATCATATTACCTAATAATGCGAAATCACCAAGTGAAATGGGAAAAAACGTCATTTGGAGTATACTCTCATAAAAGGTATATTTCGCTAGATTTTGCCGCTTTTTCGACTTTGGGAATGTTTATTAGCATACATTTTTTATATTTATATGGACACAATTCCTTGATTATAATCATCATTTATTCATGATATAACATGATTATCGTTATCATCATCATTTCATCATTATCATCAGGTAGCAGTCATCATCCTCATCATCATTATTGCAATTATTATCATCATTATTGCAATGTCTCCTTATTATTGCAAATCGGATTATAGTATATATTTGCAATAATACTAATAACACAACAATAATAATAGTAATAACAATAATAATAAACAAATAAATAAACGATTTTATAATAAATAATTTATATATTATCTTAATTAGTATCTTTTATTACTGTAATATTACTGTTATAATAATTATCTTCAATTAATACTACCAGTACAAAGAATAATAATGATAATAATAACAATAATAAATACTAATAACAATATTCATAACCACTAGATTATATTACTATATTTACTTATTATGATTATGGTATTATTACAGATATATAGATTTTTTGGCAATGATACTAATAATTAAGATAATAGTAATAATAATAAATAAATAATAAAATACTAATAATAATCATAATAATAATAATAATATAATAAATAATAGTAAAGAATAATAATAAGAATTTTAATAATATTCAAATGTATCCTCAAAATTCTCTTTATTCTCACTTTATCATCATTATTGTTATGATTAATACATTGATGGTCATTATATCATTATTACCCTAATATTGCGAATCAACAAAGAATGGAAAAAACGTCATTTGGAGTCTACTCCCAAAAGGCTTATTCGCTAGATTGTTGCCGCTTTTTCGACTGTTGGGAATGTTTTCTATACCTTTTTTTATTATATATGGCACAATTCCTGTTACTAGCATCATCATTATTCATGATTATCACATTAATTACGTTATCACATCATTATCATCATTATCATCATTATCATCAGCATTATCATCATTATTGCAATATTATCAATCATTATTGCAATGCTATCATTATTATTGCAATTATGGAGTTTATAGTATAGATGTTGCAAGAATACTAATACCACAACAGTAATGGTAGTAATAACAATAATAATAACAAATGCAAATAACGATTTATAATTAATAACTTTAATCAGATCTTAATTAGTATAGTTATTACTGGTAATTATTACTGGTATAATAATATTTTTGCAATTATACCACCAGTACAAATAATAATAATGATAATAATAACAATAATTAATACATAAGAAAAATATTATAACCACTTAGCATTAATTATTATTCTTATACTTATACTTATTATTATTATTGTTATTATACAGATATAAAGATTTTTGGACAATGATATAATAATTAGTAATAGTAATAATAAATAATAATAATAATCATAAACTAATAATAAAAGAAATACAATAATAATAATAATAATAATAATAATAATAATAATAATAATAATTTAATAAATATTCAAATGTTATCAAATTCTTCTTTATTCTCACTTTTATCATATTATTGTTATGATAATTACAATTCTGGAATTATTATCATTATCACCCGAATAATGCCGAAATCACCAAAGAAATGGAAAAAACTTCATTTGGAGTATACTCTCAAAGGGCTATATCTCGATAGATTTGCCGCTTTTTTCGCCTTTGGGAATGTTTTTCTTTACCTTTGTTATATATAATAGGACACAATCTGTTATTATCATTCATTATCATGATTCATTCATCATTATTATCGTTATTCATCATCATTATCATCATTATCATCATTAATCCTCATTCATTATATATCATTATGCACATTATTATTCATCATGTATTGCAATGGTATCCTTATTATTGCATTATGAGTTATAGATATATTTTGCAATAATAATAAAACCACACAATAATAATAGTAATAACATAATAATAACAATAATAACGATTTTAAATTAATAATTATATCATAGCTTAATTAGTAGTGATTACTGATAATATACTGTTATAATAATTATTTTTGCAATTATACTACCAGTACAAATAATAATAAGATAATAATAACAATACTAATACTAATAAACAATAGTATAACCACTAGCATTATATTATTATACTTATACTGATTAATTATTATTATTATTAAGATATAATAGATTTTTGGCAATGATACTAATAATTCCCAAGATAATAGTAATACTAATAATAATAATAATAATAATAATAATAATAATAAGAATAATAATAATAATAATAATAATAATAATTAATAATAATAATAATAATTTTAATAATATTCAAATGTTTCAAAATTCTCTTTATCATCACTTTTATCATCATTATGTTATGATTAATCATTCTGGTAATTATTATCAGTATACCTAATAATTGCCGAAATCACCAAGAAATGGGAAAAAAACAGTCATGAGTAACTCTCAAAAGTGCTAATTTCGCTAGATTTGCGACTTTTTCGACTTTGGGAATGTTTTCTTATACCTTTTTTAATGATATATGGACAACAATCCTGTTATTTCATCATAATTATCATGAGTATAAGCATTATTATCGTTATTCATCATCATTATCATCATATCATCATTATCATCATCATTATCATCATATGCAAGATTAGATCATTATTGCAATGTTATCATTATTATTGCCAAAGTATTGAGGTATAGTATATATTTTGCAATCACTACTAATAAACACACAACAATATAATAGTAATAACAATAATAATAACACTAATAACGATTTATAATAATAATTTATATCATTACTTAATTAGTATCGTTATTACTGTAATTATACTGTTATAATAATTATTTTTGCAATTATACTACCAGTACAAATAATAATATGATAATAATAACAATAATAATACTAATAACAATATTATAACCACTAGCATTATATTATTATAATATATTTATTATTATTATTTTTATTATTTACAGATATAATAGATTTTTTGGCAATTGATACTAATAATTTAGATATTAGTAATAATAATAATAATAATAATAATAATAAAATATAATAATAATAATAATAATAATAATAATGAATAATAAATAATTAATAATATAATTAATAATTTAATAATATTCAAATGTTTATAAAATTCTCTTTATTCTCACTTTATCATCATTATTGTTATGATTAATACAATTTCTGGTAATTATTAATCATTATTACCCTATAAGCGACTCACCAAGAAATGGAAAAACGAGCATTTTGGAGTATTACTCTCAAAAAGGCGAGATCGCTAGATTTTTTGCCGCTTTTTCGAATTTTGGGAATGTTTTTCTTATACCTTTTTTATATTACATTGGACACACATCCTGTTATTATAATCATCATTATCATGATATCATCATTATTATCGTTATCATTCATCATTATCTTCATTTATCATCATTATCATCATCATTATCATCATATTGCAATTATATCATCATAATTGCAATGTTTATCATTATTATGCAATTATGGAGTATAGTATATATTTTTGCATAATACTAATAACCACAAAAACAAAATACTAGTAATAACAATATAATAACATAATAAACGATTTTTATAATAATCAATTTATATATTATCTTAAATTAAGTATCGTTATTACTGTAATTAGGACTGTTATATAATTATTTTTGCAATTATACTACCAGTACAAATAATAATATGAGAATAATAACAATAATAATACTAAGTAACAATATTATAACAATAGCATTATTATTATTATACTTATACTTATTATTATTATGTATTATTACAGATATAATAGATTTTTGGCAATGATACTAATAATTAAGAAATAGTAATAATAATAAAATAATAAATAATAATAATAATAATAAAAATAATAAGAAATAATAAATAATAATAATTTATTAATAATTATCAAATATCAAAATTCTCTTTATTCTCACTTTTATCATAATATTGTATGATTAATTACAATCTGGAATTATTATCATTGATTACCCTAATAATTGCGAAATCAACCAAAGAAATGGAAAAAACGGCATTTTGGAGTTATACATATCATAAAGGCTATATTTCGCTAGGATTTGCCGCTTTTCGACTTTGGGAATGTTTTTCTTATACCTTTTTAATATTATATATGGGCCCAATTCCTGTTTATTATCATCATCATTAGAATGTATCATCATTATTAATCAGTTATCATCAATCATTATCTCATTATCAGCATTACATTCATTCATTATCATCATTATTGCAATTATATCATCAGTATTGAA
Organism: Penaeus monodon; assembly: GCF_015228065.2. NCBI lineage: Eukaryota > Metazoa > Arthropoda > Malacostraca > Decapoda > Penaeidae > Penaeus > Penaeus monodon. Next base: position 19,816 of record NW_023644131.1, on the reverse strand, counting down.
AGTGTTATCATTATTAGTGAATTATTGGAGTTATAGTATATATTTTTGCAATAATACTAAATACCCAACAATAATAATAGTACTAACAAATAATAATAACAATAATACGATTTTATACTAGATAATTGATATCATTATCTTAAGAGTATCGTTATTCGTAATTATTACTGTTATAATATTTTTGCACTGATACTACCAGCTACAAATAATAATAATGATAATAATAAACAATAATTAATACTAATAACAATATTATAACACTAGCATTATTATATTATACTTATACTTATTAGTATTATTGTTATATTACAGATAAAATAGATTTTTGGCAATGATACTAATAAAAGATAATAGTAATATATAATAATAATAAGAATAATAATAATAATAATATATAATTTAATAATAATAATAATAATTTTAATAATATTCAAAATGTATCAAAATTCTCTTTATTTCTCACTTTTATCCTCATATGTTATGATTAATACAATTCTGGTAAGTATTATTTCATTATTACCCTTAATAATTGCCGAAATCACCAAAGAAAGGAAAACGTCTTTGGGATATACTCGCAAAAGCTATATTTCGCAGATTTCGCCGCTTTTCGACTTTGGGAATGTTTTTCTATACCTTTTTTATAATGATATATGGACACAATTGCTGTTATTATCATCATCATTATCAGATTATCACTCATTACTATCGTTATCATCATCATTACGCATATTATCATCATTATCATCATCCATTATCATCATTATTGCAATTATTATCATTCCTTATGCAATTGTTATCATTATTATTGCAATTATTGGAGTTATAGTATATATTTGCAATAATACAATAACACAACAATAATAATAGTAATAACACTAATAATAACAATAATAACGATGTAAAGAATAAATATCAATTATCTTAATTAGTATCGTTATTACTGTAATTTATACTGTTATAATAAGTATTTTTGCCAATATACTACCAGATATCAAATAATAATAAGATAATATAAAAATAATAATACTAATTAACAATTTCTAAACCACTAGCATTATTATATTATACTTATACTATTATTATTATTGTATTATTACAGATATATTAGATTTTTGGCAATGATACTTAATAATTAAGATAATAGTAATAATAATAATAATAATAATACGAATAATAATATTATAATAATAATAATAATAATAATAATAATAATAATCAATATTTATAATATTAAAAAATGTTATCAAAATTCACTTTATTCTCACTTTGATCATCATTATTGTTATGATTAATACAATTCTGGTAATGAATATCATTAATAACTAATAATTGCCGAAATCACCAAAGAAATGGAAAAAAAACGTCATTTGGAGTTATACTCTCAAAAGGCTTATTTCGCTAGATTTGCCGCTTTTTCGACTTTGGGGAATGTTTTTCTTATAACTTTTTTATATTAGTATGGACACAATAATGTTATTACATCATCATTATCATGATGACACATTATTATCGTTATCATTCTTTATCATCATATCATCATTATCATCATCATTATCATCATTATTGAAATTATTATCATCATTATTGCAATGGTTATCATTATTATTGCAATTATGGAGTTATAGTATATATTTTGCAATAATACTAATAACCACAAACAATAATATAGTAATAACAATAATTATAACAATAATAAACGATTTATAATAATTAATTTATATCATTATATTAATTTTAGTATCGTCATTACTGTAATTTATAATGTTATAATAATTATGTTTGCAATTATACTACCAGTACAATAATAATAATGAAATATAAAACAATAATATATACTAATAACATATTATAAACCACTAGCATTAATTATTATTATACTTATACTGATTATTATTATTGTTTATTACAGATATAATAGATTTTTTGCAATGATACTAATAATTAAGATAATAATAATAATAAAATAATAATAATAATAATAATAATAATAAATAATAAATAATAATAATAATAATAATAATTTTAAAATATTCAAAGGTTATCAAAATCTCTATTCTCACTTTTATCATCATTATTGTTATGATTAATACAATCTGGTAATTATTATCATTATTCACCCTAATAATTCGCCCTCCCCCCCGCCATCACAAAAGAAATGGAAAACGTCATTGTGTGAGTATACTCTCAAAGGCTATATTCGCTAGATTTGCGATTTTGACTTTGGGAATGTTTCTTATAACCTCTTTTATATTCATATGAGACACAATTCCTGTTATATCATCATCATTATCATGATTATCATCATTATTATCGTCTATAATCAGCATTATCATCATTATCATCATTATCATCCCATTATCATTCATTATTGCAATTATTATATCATTATTGCAATTGTGATCATATTATTGCAATTTATTGGAGTTATGTATCTATTTTGCAATAATACTAATAACCACACAATAATAATAGTAATAACAAATATAATAACAATAATAACGATTTTTAATAATATTTATATCATTATTTAATAGTATCGTTATTACTGTAATTATTACTGTTCTAATACTTATTTTGCAATTATCTACCAGTACAAATAATACTAATGAAATAATAGCAATTAATAAATACTTAATAAAATATTATAACCATCTGAGCATATTATTATTACTACTTATACTTATTTATTATTATTGTTATATTACAGATATAATAGATTTTGTGGCAATGATACGAATATTAAGAAAAGTAATAATAATAATAATAATAATAATAATAATTATATAATAATATAATAATTTAATAAATATTCAAAGTTATCAAAAATTCTCTTTATCTCACTTTTATCATCATTATGTTATGATTAAACAAATTTGGTAATTATTATCATTATTACCATAATAATTGCCGAAATCACCAAAGAAAATGGAAAAAACTCATTTGGGTATCTCTCAAAGGCTATATTTCGCTAGATTTTGCCGCTTTTTCGACTTTTGGTGAATGTTTTCTTATACCTTTTATATATATATGGACACAATTCCTGTTATCTCATCATCATTATCATGATTATCATTCATTATTATCGTTATCATCATCATATAATCATCATTTATCATCATTATCATCATCATTATCATCATTATGCACATTATTATCATCATTATTGCAATTGTTATCATTATTATTGACAATTATTGGAGGTTATAGTATTATATTTTTGCAATAATACTAATAAACCACACAATAATAATCGTAATAACAATAATAATAACAAGAATAACGATTTATAATACTAATTTATATCACTATCTTAATTAGTATCGTATTACTGTAATATTTACTGTTATAATAATTATTTTTGCAATTATATACAGTACAAATAATAATAATGATAATAATAAAATAATAATAACTAATACAATATTCTAACCACTAGCATATTATTATTATAACTATACTTATTATTCATTATTGTTATTATGACAGATATAAATAGATTGTTTGGCAATGATACTAATAATTAAGATAATAGTAATAATAAAATAATAATATAAATAATAATAAATAATAATAATAATCATATAATAATAATAATAATAATAATTTTAAATAATATTCAAATGTTATCAAATTCTCTTTATTCTCACTTTTTCATTCACATTATTGTTATGAGTAATTACAAATTCTGGTAATTATTATCATATTACCCTAATAATTGCCGAAACACCAAAGAAAGGAAAAAAACGTTCATTTGGAGTATACTCGCAAAAGGCTATATTTCGCTAATTTGCCGCTTTTTCGACTTTGGAATGTTTTCTTATACTTTTTTATATTATATATGGACACCAATTCCTGGTTATTATCATCCATCTATCATGATATCATCATGTGATCGTTCTCATCATCATATCATCATTATATCATATCATCATCATATCATCATAATTGCAATTATATCATCATATTGCAATTGTTATCATTATTATTGCAAGTATTTGATTATAGTAGATTATTTTGCAATAATACTAATAACCACAACAATAATAATCGTAATAACAATAAAATACCAATAATAACGATTTATAATAAATAATTTATATATTATCTAATTAGTATCCGTTTTACTGTAATTATTACTGTTATAATAAGTAATTTTTGCAATTATACTACAGACAAAATAATAATAATGATAATAATAACAAATAATAATACTAATAACAATATTATAACACGAGCAATTATTATATTATACTTTACTCATTATATTATTGTTATTATTACAGAGTAAATAGATTTTTGGCAATGATACTAATAAAGTAAGATAATAGTAATAATAATAATAATAATAATAATACTAATAATAATAATAATAATAATAAAATAATAATATAATAATAATAATTTTAATAATATTCAACGTTAGCAAATTCTCTTTTATTCTCACTTTATCATCATATTGTATGATTAATACAATTTGCGTAATTATTATCATATTTACCCTAATAATGCGAAATCACCAAAGAAATGGAAAACGTCATTTTGAGTATACTCTCAAACGGCTATTATGTCGCAGATTTTGCCGCTTTTCGACTTTTGGGATGTTTTTCTTATACCTTTTTATATTATATATGGACACAATCCTTTTATATCATCATCATTATCATGATTATCAAATTTATTATCGTTATCATCATCAGTATCATCATTATAATCATCTATCATCATCATTATCATTCATTATTGCAATTATTATCACTCATTATGCAAATTGTTATCATTATATTGCAAATTATGAGTTATAGTATATATTTTTGTAATAATACTAATAACTACAACAATAATTAATAGTACTAAACAATCATAATAACAATAATAACGATTTTATAATAATAAGTTATATCATATCTTATTAGATCGTTATACTGTAATTATGACGTTCCATAATAACTATCTTTGCAATATACATACAGTACAAATAAATAATAATGATATAATATACAATATATAATACTAATAACAATATTATAACCACTAGCATATATTATTAACGAGACGAATTATTCTATTGTCGATTCTTACAGATATAATAGATTTTTTGGCAATGATCCTAATAAATACTAAGATTAATAGTAATAAATAAAATAATAATAATAATTTAATAATAAGAGTAACTAAATACATAATAATCTAATAATAATAATAATTAATAATATTCAATGTTATCAAAATCTCTTATTGCACTGTATCATCATTATTGTTATGATTAATACAATTCTGGTAATTATTATCATTATTACCCTAATAATTGCCGAAATCCCCAAAAGAAATCGAAAAAACGTCATTTTGGAGTATACTCTCAAAAGGCTATATTTCGCTAGTTTTTGCGCTTTTTCGACTTTTGGGAATGTTTTTCTTATACCTTTTTTATATTATATATGGACACAATTCCTCTTATTATCATCATCGTTATCATGATTATCATCATTATTATCGTTATCATCACCCTTCATCATTATCAACATTATCATCATCATTATCATCATTATTGCAATTATTATCATCATTATTGCAATTGTTATCATTATTATTGCAATTATTGGAGTATAGTTTATATTTTTGCAATAATACTAATAACCACAACAATAATAATAGTAATAACAATAATAATAACAATAATAACGATTTTATAATAATTATTTATATCATTATCTTAATTAGTATCGTTATTATTGTTATTATTACAGATATAATAGATTTTTTGGCAATTATACTAATAATTAAGATAATAGTAATAATAATAATAATAATAATAATATAATAAATAATAATATAATAATAATAATATAATAATTAATAATATATATATATTTATCAAAATTCTCTTTATTCTCACTATTATCATCATTTTTGTATTGATTAATACAATTCTGGTAATTATTATCATTATTACCCTAATTATTGCCGAAATCACCAAAGAACTGGAAAAAATCGTCATTTTGGAGTATACTCTCAAAAGGCTATATTTCGCTAGATTTTGCCGCTTTTCGACTTTTGGGAATGTTTTTCTTATCATTTTTATATTATATATGGACACAATTCCTCTTATATCATCATCGTTATCATGATTATCATCATTATTATCGTTATCATCATCATTATCATCATTATCATATTCATCTATTATCATCTATTGCAATTATTATCATCATTATTGCAATTGTTATCATTATTATTGCAATTATTGGAGTTATAGTATATATTTTGCAATAATACTAATAACCACAACAATAATAATAGTAATAACAATAATAATAACAATAATAACGATTTTATAATAATTATTTATATCATATCTTAATTAGTATCGTTATTACTGTAATTATTACTGTTATAATAATTATTTTGCAATTATACTACCAGTACAAATAATAATAATGATAATAATAACAATAATAATACTAATAACAATATTATAACCACTAGCATATTATTATTATACTTATACTTATTATTATTATATTTATATACAGATATAATAGATTTTTTGGCAATTATACTATAATTAAGATAATAGTAATAATAATATAAATATAATAATAATAAATAATAATAATAATAATAATAATAATAATAAATAATAATTATTAAATAATATTCAAATGTTATCAAAATTCTCTTTATTCCCACTTTTATCATCATTATTGGTATCAGCACATAATTTACAATTCTGGTAATTATTATCATTATACCCTAATAATTGCCGGAAATCACCAAGAAATCGAAAAAAACGTCATTTGCGAGTATACTCTCAAAAGGCTATATTTCGCTAGATTTTGCCGCTTTTCGACTTTTGGAAGTTTTTTTATACCTTTTTATATTATATATGCACAATTCCTCTTATTACAATCATCGTATCATGATTAAAATTATTATCGTTATCATCTCATATCATCATATCATCTCATTCTCATGCAGTATTGCAATTATTATCTCATTATTGCAATGGTTATCATTATTTTGCAAGTAGTGGCGTTATAGTATATATTTTTTTCATAATACTAATAACCGCAACAATAATAATAGTAATAAACAATAATAATAACAATAATAACGATTTTTTAATAATATGTAATATATTATCTTAATTAGTATGTATACGGTAATTATTACTGTTATAATAATTATTTTTGCAATTATACTACCAGTACAAATAATAATAATGATAAAATAAACAATAATAATCACTATAACAATACTTATAACAACTAGCATTATTATTATTTATACTATACTTATGACTATTATATTGTTATTATTACAGAATAATAGAATTTTTGGCAATTAGACTAATAATTAAGATAATAGTAATAATAATTAATAATAATAATAATAATAAATAAAATAATAATAATAATAATAATTATCATTTTATAATATTCAAATGTACTTATCAAAAAATTCTCTTTATTCTCACTTTTATCATCACTTATGTTATTGAATTAATACAATCCTGGTAATTATTATCATTATTACCCTAATAATTGCCGAAATCACAAAGAAATCGAAAAAAACGTCATTTGGAGTATACTATACAAAAGGCTATATTTCGCTAGACACTTGCGCTTTTTCGACTTTGGGAATGTTTTTTATACCTTTTTATATATATATAGGACACAATTCCTCCACTATTCCAGCCTCATCGTTATCATGATTATCATCATTATTTTATCGTTATCATCATTCATTATTCATCATTATCATCATTCATCATATTGCAATATTATCATCATATTGAATTGTTATCATTATTATTGCAATTATTGGAGTTATCAGTATATATTTTGCAATAATAACTATAACCACACAATAATATTAGTAATAAAAAAATAATAACACTCTAACGATTTATAATAATTGATTTATTCATTATCTTAATTAGTATCGTTATTACTGTAATTATTACGATAAATCATTATTTTTGCAATATACTACCAGTACAAAAATATAATAATAATGATAATAATAACAATAATAATACTAATAACATATTTTATAACCACTAGCATTATTATATTAACGTTATACATATATCATTATTATTGTTATATTACAGCTATATAGATTTTGGCAATATACGAATAATTAAGATAATAGTAATAATAATAATAATAATAATAATAATAATAAGAATAACAAATAATAATAATAATTTTAATAAATATTCAAATGTATCAAAAATCTCTTATTCTCACTTTTTATCATCATTATGTTATGATTAATACAATTCTGGTAATTTATTATCATTATTACCCTAATACTTGCGAAAATCACCAAAGAAATCGAAAAACGTCATTTTGAGTATACTCTCAAAGCTATATTTCGCTAGATTTGCCGCTTTTCGATTTGAGAATGTTTTCTATACTCCTTTTTTAATATGTACTATATGGAACACAATCCTCTGATTATCATCATCGTTATTCATGATTATCATCAATTATTCTCGTTATCATCATCATTATCATCATTATCATCAGTATCATTCATTCATTATCATCATTATTGGCAATTATTATCATCAGTATTGCAATGTGCATCATTATTATTGAAATTATGGAGTTATATATATATTTGCAATAAATACTAATAATACCGCAACAATAATAATAGTAATAACAATAATAATACACAATAATAACGATTTTATAAAAATTATTTATATCATTATCTTAATTAGTATCGTTTATTACTGTAAATTATTACGTTATACTAATTATTTTGCAATTATACTACAGTAACAAATAATAATAATGATAATAATACATAATAATACTAATAACAATATTATAACAACTAGCATTATTATTATTATACTTATACTTATTATTATGAGTTATTATTACAGAAGAATAGATGTTTTTGGCAATTATACTAATAATTTAAGATAAATATGTAATAATAAATAATTAAATAATAATAATAATACTAATAATTTTAATAATAAAATATTAATAATAATAAAATTTAATAAATTCAAATGTTATCAAAATTCTCCTTTATTCTCACTTTTATCATCATTATTGTTATGATTAATACATCTGAGTAATTATTATCATGATACCCTACTAATTGCCGAAATCACCACAAAGAAATCGAAAAAACGTCATAGATGGAGTATACTCTCAAAAGGCTATATCTCAGCTCACGGATTTTGCGCTTTTTCGACTTTTGGGAATGTTGGTCTTATACCTTTTTTAGATTATATATGGACACAATTTCCTCTTATATCATCATCGTTATCATGATTATCATCCATTATTATCGTTATGCATCATCATAAACAGTCATTATCATCATCAGTATCTATCATTCCTTGCAATTATATCATCAATTAGTGCAATTGTTATAATTATTATTGCAATTATTGGGCAGTTATAGTATATATTTTGCAAGAATACTAATAACACCACAATATAATAGTAATAACATATAATAAAACAATAATAACGAGTTTATAATAATTTATTTATTATCATTATCTTAATTCGTATCGTTATTACTGTAATGATTACTGTTATAATAATATTTGCAATTATACTACCATGACAATAATAATAATGATAATAATAACAATATAATACTAAGAACAATATCATAACCACTAGCATTATATTATTATACTTCTACTTATTATATTATTGTTAGTATACAGAATATAGATTTTTTGGCAATTATACTAATAATTAAGATAATAGAAATTAATAAAAATAATAATATAATAATATATAATAACATATAATAAATAATAATAATAATAATATAAAATAATAATAATAATAATTTTAAGATATTCAAATGTTATCAACATCTCTTTATTCTCACTTTTATCAAATATTGTTATGATTACCACAAATTCTGGTAATATTATCATTATTACCTAAGATGCCCGCAATCCCACCAAAGGAATTCGAAAAAAAAGTCATTGGAGTATACGCTCAAAAGCTATATTTTCGCTAGATTTGCCGCTTTTTCGACTTGGGAATGTTTTTCTTATACCTTTTTTATATATATATGGAAACAATTCCTCTTATTATCATCATCGTTATTCATGATTATCATCATTATTATCGTATTCATCATCATTTATCATCATTATCATCATTATCATCATTCAGTATCATCATTATTGCAATTATTTATCATCATTATTGCAAGTGTTATCATATTATTGCAATATTGAGTATAGTCTATATTTGCAATAATAACTAATAACCGCAACAAAATGATAGTAATAACAATAATAATAACAATAATAAACCATTCCTATAATAATTATTTATATCATTATCTTAATTAGTAATCGTTATTACTAGAATTATTACTGGTATAATAATATTTTGCAATTTATACTATCAGTACAAAGTAATAATAATGAATAAAATAACAATAAAATTACTAATAACACAATATTATACCACTAGCATATATTATTATACTGACTTATATTATTATTGTATTATTACAGATATAATAGATTTTGGCAATTATACTAATAATTAAGTAATAGTAATAAATAATAATAATAATAATAATAGATAATTAATGATCAATAATAATAAATAAGCACACTAATAAATAATAATAATAATAATAATATTATAATAATAATTTTAATTAAATTCAAAATGTAGCAAAATTCTCTTGATTCGCATTTATCCATCAATTATTGTTTCTGAGTAATACATTTGGTAATATATCATTATTACCCTAATAATTGCTGAAATCACCAAGAAATAGAAAAAACGGTCATTATGGGAGTATACTCTTCAAAAAGGCTATATTTCGCTAGATTTTGCCGGCTTTTTCGACTTTTGGAATGGTTTTATTATACCTTTTTTATATTATTTATGGAACAATTCCTCTTATTACATCATCGTTATCATGATTATCATCATTATTATCTTTAATCATCATTCATTATCAGCATTATCAATCATCATTATCACATTATTGCAATTATTATCATCATTATTGCAAATTGTTATCATTATTATTGCAATATTGGACGGTTTTTGTTAAGTTTCTAGTATTATATTTTGCAATACTACTAATAACCACACAATAAATAATAGTAATAACAATAATAATAAACAATAATAAACGATTTTATAATAATTATTTATATCATATTTCTTAATTAGTATCGTATTACTGTACTTATTACTGTAGCATAATAATTATTTTTGCAATATACTACCAGTACCAAATAATAATAATGATAATAATAACAAAATAATAATAATATAACAAAATACATAACCACTAGCATTATTATTATTATACTGATTACTTATTATTATTATTGATTAATTATTACAGATATAATAGATTTTTGGGCAATTATACTAATAATTAAGATAATATAATAATAATTAATAATAATAATAAAATAATAATTTAATAATAATAATAATAATAAAATACTTTTAATAATATCAAATTGTTATCAAATTCTCTTTATTCTCACTTTATCATCATTATTGTTATGATTACCACAATTCTGTAATTATTATCATTATGTACCCTAAATAATTGCCGAAATCACCAAAGAAATCGAAAAAACGTCATTTTGGAGTATACCTCAAAAAGGCATATTTCGCTAGATTTTGGCCGCTCCTTCGACTTTTGGGAATGTTTTTCTTTTACCTTTTTTATATTTATATATGGACACATTCCTCTTATTATCATCATCGTTATCATGATTATCATCATATTATCGTTACATCATCATTATCATCATTATCATCATATCATCATCATTATCATCATTATGCAATTATTATCATCATATGCAATGTTACATTATTATTTTGTTGTTTTTCAAGTATTGGAGTTTATAGTATATATTGTTTGCAATAATACTTCATAACCGCAACAATAATGATAGTAAATAACAATATCAATAAACAAAATAACGATCCGCGCGACGCACACTAATTATTATATATTATCTTAATTGTATCGTTATTACTAATAATATTACTGTTATAATAATTATTTTTAGCAGTTATACTTACCAGTACAAATAATAATAATGATAATAATAAACAATAATAATACTAATAACAATATTATAACCACTAGCATATATTATGTAGTACTTATACTATTATTATTATTGTTATTATTAAGATATAATAGATTTTGGCAATTATACTACATAATATAGATAATAGTAATAATAATATTAATAATAATAATAATAATAAATATGATATAATAATAATAAAATAAATCATAATAATAATAATAATATTATACAATATAATTTAAATCACGACAACACAAAATGTATCAAAATTCTCTTTTATTTCACTTTATCATAATTTTGAGTATGGATTAATACAATTCTGGTAATTATTTATCATTATGACCCTAATAATTGCCGAAAGCACCAAAGAAATCGAAAAAACGTCAATTATGGAGTTACTCTCAAAAGGCTATATTTCGCTAGATTTTGCCGCTTTTTCGAATTTTGGGAATGTTTTTCTAGACCTTTTTTATTATCATATATGGACACAATTCCTTCTTATTATCATCATCGTTATCCATGATTATCCACATATTATCGTTATCATCAACATATTCATCATTATCATCATAATTATCATCATTATTGCAAAGTATTATCATCATATGCAAATTTGTTATCATATTATTGCAATTATTGGCGTTATAGGGATATATTTTGCAATAATACTAATAACCCACACCAACAATATAAATAGTAATAACATAATAATAACAATAATAACGATGTTATAATAATCTTATATCATTATCTAATTAGTATCGTTATTACTGTAAGTATACTGTTATAATAATATTTGCAATTAATTACAGTACAAATAATAATAATGTTATAATAATAACAATAATAATATAATAACAATAGTATAGACACTAGCATTATTATTATTATACTAATACTTATCTTATTATTGTCTTTATTACATGATATAATAGATTTTTTGGCAATTAACTAATAATTAAGTAATAGTAATAATAATAATAATAATAATAATAATAAAATAATAATATAATAATAATAATAATAATAATAATTTTAATAATATCAAATGTTATCAAAAAATTCTCTTTATTCTCAATTTCTATCATCATATTGTTAGATTAATACAATTTGGTAATATTATCATTATTACCCTAATAATTGCCGAAATAATCCAAAGGAAATCGAAAAAACGTCATTGTTGGAGTATACTCTAACAGGCTATATTTCGCTAGATTTTGCCGCTTTTTCGACTTTTGGGAATGTTTTTCTTATACCTTTTTATATTATATATGACACAATTCCTCTTATATCATAATCGTTATCATGATTATCAATCATTATTATCAGTGACATCATCATATCATCATTATATCATTATCATCATTATTTGCAATGTTATTATCACATTATTGCAATTGTTATCTTTATTATTGCAATTATGGAGTTATAGTATATTTTTTGCCAATAATATAAATAACCACAACAAGAATAATAGTAAACAATAATAATAAACATAATAAAACTATTTTATAAGAATATGTATATCATTTATCGTAATTAGTATCGTTATTACTGTAATTATACGGTTATAATAATTATTTTTGCAATATATAACTACCAGTACAAATAATAATAATGATAATAATAACAATAAATAATACTAATAACAATTTATAACCACTAGCATTATATTATATATTATAACTTATATTATTATTGTATTATTACAGATATAATAGATTTTTGGCAATTATACTAATAAGTTAAGATATAGTATAATAATAAATAAGAATACTAATAATAATAATAATAATAATAATAATAATAATAATAATAATAAATAATAATTTTAATAATATTCAAATGTTATCAAATTCTCTTTATTCTCACTTTTATCATCATTATTGTTATGGATTAATACCAATTCTGGCTAATTACTTCAGTATTACACCTAATAATTGCCGAAATCACCAAAGAAATCGAAAAAACGCATTTGGAGTATACTCTCAAAAGGGGCTATATTTCGCTGATTTTGCCGCTTTTTCGACTTTTGGAATGTTTTCTTATACCTTTTTTAATATTATATATGGACACCAATTCCTCTTATTATCATCTCGTTATCATGATTATCATCATTATTATCGTTATCATCCATCATTTCATCATTATCTATCATTATCATTCATCATTATCATTCCATTTTGCAATTATTATCATCATTATCTGTAAATTGCTATCATTATATGCCATTATTGGAGTTATAGTATCTATTTTTGCAATAATACTAATAACCACAACAATAATAATAGTAATAACAATAATAATAAACATAATAAACGATTTTATAATAATTATTTATATCATTATCTAATTAGTATCGTTATACTGTAATATTATGTTATAATAATACCCCCCCCTTTGCAAATATACTACCCAGTCACAAATAATAATAATGATAATAATAACAATATAAACTAATAACAATATCATAAACACTAGCATTAGATTATTATACTTATACTATTATTATTATTGTATTATTTACAGATATAATAGATTTTTTGGCATTTACATAATATAACTAAGATAAATAGTAATAATAATAATAATAATAATAATAATAATAATAAATAATAATAATAAAATGATAATAATAAATAATAATAATTAATAATATTCAAAATGTATCAAAATTCTCTCTTATTCTCACTTTTATCATCATATTGTTATGATTAATACAATTATGGTAAGTATTATCAATTATTACCCATAATAATTGCCGAATCACCAAAGAAATCCGAAAAAACGTCATTTGGAGAGTATACTCTCAAAAGGCTATATTCGCATAAGATTTTGCCGCTTTTGCGACTGTTGGAATGTTTTCTGTATCCTTTTTATATTATATATGGACACAATTCCTCTTATTATCATCATCGTTACATGATATCATAATTATATCGTTATCATCATCATTATCATCATTATCATCATTATCATCATCATTATCATCATTATGCAATTATTATCATCATTATGCAAGGTATCATTATTATTGCAATTATTGGAGTGTATAGTATATATTTTGCAATAATACTAATAAACCGCAACAATAATGATAGTAATAACCAATAATAATAACAATAATAACGATTTATAATAATATTACTATCATTATCTTAATAGTATCGTTATACTGTAATTATTACTGTTAGAATTAATTATTTTTGCAATAGCTATACTACCAGTACAAATAATAATAATGATAATAATTAACAATAATAATACTAAATAACAATAATTATAACCACTAGCATATTATTATTATACTTATACTTAATATTTTATTATTGTTATTTAAACTATACAGATATAATAGATTGTTTGGCAATATACTAATAATTAAGATATAGTAATAAATAATAATATACTATAATAATAAAATAATAAATAATAATTATTAATAATACTAATAATAATATATATTAAAATAATAATATTTTACAAGTTATCAAAATTCTTTTATCTCACTTTTATATCATATTTTATTAAACAATTAAATATATAATAATAAAAACTAATAATTGCCAAATCACCAAAAATCAAAAATCGATTTTGGAGTATACTCTCAAAAGGCTATAATTTCGCTGATTTTGCGCTTTTTCGCTTTTGGGATGTTTTTTTTCTTATACTTTTTTATATTATATATGGACACAATTCCTCTTATTATCTCATCGTTATCATGATTATCATCATTATTATCGTTTTATCATCCTCATTTCATCATTAATCATCATTATCATCATCATTAATCATCATTATTGTCATTATTACATCATTATTGCAATTGTTATCATTATTATTTGCAATTATTGGAGTTATAGTAAATATTTTTGCAATAAACTAATAACCACAACAATGAAGAATAGTAATAACAATAATAATAACAATATAACGATTTTATAATAATTATTTATATCATTATCTTAATTAGTATGTTATTCTGTAATTATTACTGTTATAATAATTATTTTTGCAATTAATAAAAACTTTTAACAACCAATAACAAATAATAATAATGATCATGAATAACATACTAATCTATAACAATATTATAACCACTAGATTATTATTATTATACTTATACTTAATTATTATTATTGTTAATTATTACAGATATAATATTTTTTGGCAATTTACTCTACTTAAGATATATAATAATTATAATAATAATAATCAACATAAGAATACTAATAATAATAATAATAATCATAATAATAATAATAATAATACTTTTAATAATATTCAAATGTTTATCAAAATCTCTTTATTCTCACTTTTATCCTCATTATTGTTATGATTAATACAATTCTGATTATTATCTTATTACCCTAATAATTGCCGAATCACCATAAAGAAATCGAAAAACGTCATTTTGGAGAATACTCTCAAAAGGCTATATTTTCCTAGATTTTGCGCTTTTTCGACTTTTGGGAATGTTTTTCTTTACCTTTTTCTTATATTATATATGGACACAATTTCCTCTTATTATCATCATCGTTATCATGATTATCATCATTATTATCGTTATCATCATCATTATCATCATTATCATCATTATCATCATCATTATCATCATTATTGCAATTATTATCATCATTATTGCAATTGTTTCATTATCATCATTATTGGAGTTATAGTAATATTTTTCAATAATACTTATAATACAACATATATATAGTATTATATAATAATACAATAATAACGTTTTTATAATAATATTAATCATAATAATAGTACGTTATACTGTAATTATTACTTAATAATTATTATTCATATATATACCATACAATATATAATATATAATTAATAAAATAATAGATTTAATATATAAACAAAATATTATAACACAATAATATTATTATACTTATATTAATTATTATTATTGTTAATTATTACAGATATAATAGATTTTTATGGCAATTTATCTAATAATTAAGATTATATATTAATATAATATATATATAATATAATAATATAATACATATAAATAATATAAAATTTTATAATATCAAAGTTATCCAAATTTCTTTATTCTCACTTTTATCTCATTATTGTTATATTAATACAATTCTGGATTATTATCATTTTACCTATAATTGCCGAAATATCCTTATAAATCGAATAACGTCATTTTGGAGTATACTTCTCAAAAGCTATATTTCACTAGATTTTGCCTTTTTCGACTTTTGGAATGTTTTTCTTATACCTTTTTTATATTATATATGGAACAATTCTCTATTATCATCATTGGATTATCAATGATTATATCATATTATCGTTATCATCATCATTATCATCATTATCATCATTATCACATCATTACATATTATTGAATTATTATCATCATTATTAATTGTTATCATTATTATTGCAATTATTGATTATAGTATATATTTTTGCAATAATACTAATAACCAAACAATAATAATATAATAATAATATAACAATAATAACGATTTTATAATAATTATTTATATCATTATCTTAATTAGTATGTTATTATTATTATTTATAATAATATATTTTATAATTATAATACATACAATAATATTATAATAATAACAAATAATACTAATAATAATATTATAACCATAGATTATATTATATACTTATATTATTATTATATTCTATTATTACAATCAAATAGATTTTTTGCTTTAATCATTATTAGTATATTAAAAATATAGTAATAATAATAATATATTACTAATAATAATGAATATATAATAATGAAAATAATTATATAATTAATATATCACAATTTATCGCTTTTTCTACTTTTATCATCATTATTGTTATGATTAATACAATTCTGGTAATTATTATCATTATTACCCTAATAATTGCCGAAATCACCAAGAAATCGAAAAACGTCATTTTGGAGTATACTCTCAAAAGGCTATATTTCGCTAGATTTTGCCGCTTTTTTCGACTTTTGGGAATGTTTTTTCTTATACCTTTTTTATATTATATATGACACAATTCCTTTTATTATCATCATCGTTATCATGATTATCATCATTATTATCGTTATCATCATCATTATCATCATTATCATCATTATCATCATCATAAATCATCATTATTGCATTATTTATCATCATTATTGCATTGTTATCATTATTATTGCAATTATTGGAGTTATAGTATATATTTTTGCAATAATACTAAAACCCAACAATAATAATAGTAATAACAATATTAATACAATAATAACGATTTTATTAATTATATTTATATCATTATCTTAATTAGTATCGTTATTACTGTAATTATTACTGTTATAATAATTATTTTTGCAATTATACTACCAGTACAAGTAATAACAATAATAATACTAATAACAATATTATAACCACTAGCATTATTATTATTATACTTATACTTATTATTATTATTGTTATTATTACAAATATAATAATTTATTGTTATTATTACAGATATAATAATTTTTTGGCAATATACATATAAAAATATAAATTAATATAATATATAATATTAATAATAATAATATAATAATAATAATAAAATTAATATAATAATAATAATTTTAATAATATTCAAATGTTATCAAAATTCTCTTTATTCTCACTTTTATCATCATTCTTGTTATGATTAATACAATTCTGGTAATTATTATCATTATTACCCTAATAATTGCCGAAATCACCAAGAAATCGAAAAAACGTCATTTTGAGTATACTCTCAAAAGGCTATATTTCGCTAGATTTGCCGCTTTTTCGACTTTTGGGAATGTTTTTCTTATACCTTTTTTATATTATATGGACACAATTCTCTTATTATCATCATCGTTATCATGATTATCATCATTATTATCGTTATCACTATCATTCATCATCATTAATATCAACTCATTTGGATATACTCTCAAAAGGCTATTTTCGCTAGATTTTGCGCTTTTCGACTTTGGGATTTTTTTCTTATACCTTTTTATATTATATATGGACACAATTCCTTTATTATCATCATCATTATCATGATTATCATCATATTATCGTTATCATATCATTATCTCATTTCATCTTACATATATTATCATATTATTGCAATTATTATCATCATATTGCAAATTATCTTATTATTGCAATTATTGGAGTTATAGTAATATTTGCAATAATCTAAAACCACAACAATAATAATGTATAACAATAATAATAACAATAATAACGTTTTTTATAATAATTATTTTATATTATCTAATTAGTATCGTTATACTTAATTATTACTGTATATAATTATTTTGCAATTATACTACCAGTAAAAATAATATAATGATAATAATAAAATAATATTATACAATATTATAACACTAGCATTATGATTATATACTTTCTTTATTATTATTTTATTATTACAATAATAGATTTTTTAGATCAATAAGTAATTGATATATAATAATAATATAATAATATAATAATAATATATAATAATAATAATAATAATATAATAATAATAATAATAATAATATTTTATAATTCAATGTATCAAAATTCTCTTTTTCTCACTTTATCATCATTATTTTATATTAATACAATCTGGTAATTATTCATTATTACCCTAATAATTGCCAAAATTTCACCAAAGAAATCAAAAAACGTCATTTTGGAGTATACTCTAAATGCTATATTCGCTAAGATTTTCCGCTTTTCGACTTTTGGGAATTTT
>NW_023644129.1:0-8826 GCF_015228065.2 Penaeus monodon | reverse complement strand
GTCCCATAAAAATTTACAAATAATTTGAATAAAAAAAACCATTTTTTATTGGGTTTTTCTTTTCCCCTTTTTTTTACGTTTTTGGGGCCTTTGACTGTTTTTTCAGTATTAACTGTATATAAACTATGCATTATAATGATAAAGTATAACAATAATAATATTAATAACGATATGATAATAATAATGATATAATAATAATATAATTATGATAATAACAATAATAATAATAATAATAATAATAATAATAATAATAATAATAATAATAATAGTAATAATAATAATAATAATGATAATATTGATAATATTAATAATCATCAAATGTTATCAAAATTCTCTTTATTCCCACTTTTATCCTCATTATTGTCATGATTAATACGATTTTGGTAATTATTATCATTATTACCCTAATAATTGCCAAAATCATCAGAGAAATCGAAAAAACGTCATTTTGGAGTATACTCTCAAAGGCTATATTTCGCTAGATTTTGCCGCTTTTTCGACTTTTGGGAATTATTTTCTTTTACCTTTTTTTTTTTTATTATATATGGAGACAATTCCTGTTATTATCATCATTATTATCATGATTTCATCAATATTATCATTATCATCATCATTATCATCATTATCATCATTATTGCAATTATTATCATCATTATTGCAATTATTATCATCATTATTGCAATTATTATCATTATTATTGCAATTATTGCAGTTATAATGTAGTGATTGGTCTTTAATTTACTTTAATTACCCTCGTTAATTAAGTCATTAGCGCTGCCACCACCTGGTTAATACGTCCAGGAACAATAAGTGTACCGAAAGAAGAAGACGTGTAGAAGGGTGTAAATGGTAAAAAGGAAAGCATGCATGTGAGAAGAGGAAAAATGACCCAATCAACAAGAGTTTTAGTCTGGTAAGCGTGTTAAAATCCGAGGGGAGTGCGTGGTCAGCCTTAAGGGCTGATAGAAGGTGGTCAATTGCTTGCAAGGTAGCCAAGTATGGTAAATTTGTCTCTTAATGAGAGGTTAAGTAAAAAAGGAGGAATTTCACTCACGAATCTTCAAAATATACATTTATTAAAACATTCTAAAAACACAAAAACAGGTAAACACCAAAATATAAACATTAAAACAATACGGGAACCAGAACCTAAAAACAAGACAAGGGAGCACTCAGTTCTTATCATAAAAAAATGAAAAACTTAAAAATATCCCACCTTACTGCCGTTAAAACCTCGTCCTTACGACCGCAGGGGAAACATAAAGAAAAAAACAACGTCAATAGCTTCCACCGGGTGTACATCGGCCGCTTAGGACGTTTCAACCTATGCCCCTGCCTACCCCCGCTCAGTTCCCGGGCTATATATAGCAGACCCCAGCAAGGATTTTTATTAGTGGCTAGTAACTAGCCCCGGGAACGAACTACTTTCGGTCTCTCTCCCTAGATGGGCGTGGCAGGTTCCGCCGAAGAATGATAGCTTTCTTTGCTAATCACGGGGTTACAAATCCTATCCCCTATAAAAATAGCATTTGAACTAGTTAAAAAGTTTTAATAAATGCTAAAAAAAAAGTTAGGCAATTTTTTACCCCGTTTAAAAAGTGCAAAAAAATGTTAAAAGAAAGGCTTGGTTTCCGTTAAAAATCAGGATAAAGGGCCGACAAAATCAATATATATAAACTAAAAAAAAATAATAAAAAAAGTTGAAGGAAGATTGATTGATTATTTAAAATTATCTCCCGCGTAACCTAAGGTCTTGCGGCGAATACCTTGTTAACTAAAAATATTAAAATGTTTAAAACTTTAAAATCATAAATAAATATCTTACAAATAATAAAAAATAGTTTAAAATCAAAGCTAAATATTATCTCTGGGCTAAAATTTGCTAAATTATCCCATAATTAAATTTTTTTTAAAAATTTAGTCTCCCAAAGGGAAAATTAAATAGCCCCTCTAGTACAATCTTCCCCCAATGTTTTTTCATTTTAATGGGGAACAAGTACATACGTTTTTGGTCTGAGAATGTTGCACATTTTTCCATACATGTCGATCTTTAATGCTTTGGGGATCCTTCAAAAAAGTTTTCTTTTTTAGCCATCTTGGTCCAGAGTATTTGGGGCCCCTTCTTTTTTGTTATACAATTTCCCCACTTTTTCGGTTGGGATGGATCTAGTCCCCACTCCCAAGGTCATCTCAAAATGTCTCGCATTTTTTTCGGGAGGTAGCCTCTTTTTTCCCTCCTTTTTATCACAAAGCAACTTCTGATGCGGGTTTCGGCGGTGTGTGGAGAGGAAAACGGCATCACAAGGTGGGGGCAGCTGTTTTCCCTTTCTGATCAGTCCCCTTTTCCCCACTGTACCAACATGCGGGGGACCCAAACATAGATTTATTTTTTTAGGGTTTTTACATCATGCAACCCCAATTTTGAACCCCCCTCCAAATGGATTGATGAGTTTAAGCTTTTGATTGCTTGTAAGGCACACGGAGTCACAAAAATCACAAAAAATGTTCGTAAGATCTTATCATCAATGCTGTAAGGATGGCTGAAACCTGCAGGAAGATCAGGCTGCTAGAAAAGACTGCCAGATCAATCTTCCTTCTGCTACTGCTGAAAAACCCCGCCATTTTCAGATTTCGAACCATCTGTAAAAATTTGCATCTGACCCCGGTATTTAAAAATGCGAAGAAATTTCTCCGGACTTCTGCTTGGGGATCTCCCCCCCTTTCCCAATTCCCGACAAAATCCGCTCAATTGATTAGTCAAGGGGGGGAAATTGGGGAATTTCCCCCAACACCCAAAACCTTTAGTGAGCTCAATTAAGATTTTCCACAAGTTTCCTCTTTCTCCTACCATAGGATCGGCTATTTAAGGGGGGTTAAAAACCAAATCTGGATGAGGAGATCCTGGAACCCTTTTGTAGTCCGTGTAGAAACGGTTCATGATTCCGGTGTAATGAAAGAGGGGGTTTCCCCACTTCAGCATACGGGGGCCCACAGGTAAACCGAAACCCCCAGTACAGATTCTGAGGCTTCTTTATGACCGAGTCTAACATCCGTAGAACAGTGGGATTTTGCAGTAAATAATTTCAATCCATATCAACTTTACGAATAAGGCTGGGAAAACCGTAGTACTTTGTGGGGTCTGCACCCCAAGATAGATTGAAAAAACCCGAAAAATATAAGTGTTTTTGTAGCCTTCTTTCAACGTTTGATGGAGGACCCATGAAGCCTTGAGTCAAAAATTAGACCCCAAGTACTTCACCTTTGGACAAATTGCAGTGGTTTGTTTCCTAAATAGAGGGAAGGAGGGAATTTTTCCTCGTTTGGGGAAAAGTTAGCCGGTCTTGCTTGGGGAAAATTAAACCCCATGATATTTTGTCCACTGTACTACCTGATTTATTGCACCTGCATGTGCCCTTTGCACATCGTAAGCTTCCCCTGAGCAGTACAGTGTGTCATCCACATACAGTTACTGAGACAAACTTAACCCCTTTTACAATGCTTTATAGAAAGGGAAAACAGGGTCACCTTAAACCCCCCTTGTGGGCCCCCTTCCAGCTGACTTCCAGATTAGAGAAACTTTTTTCCCCCCCAACTCTAAATTTCCGTTCAGGAAGTTTGTAGAAGGTACAATGCTCCTCTTAAGAAAGCTACAATTCTTGAGTATGCCATGCTTCCAAAGAGATATAACCCTTTTAAAGTCAAAGAAGACTGCTATCATGTGAGTGCGTGGAAGGAATTCTGTATAGCTTTCCACCTTACAATGCATTGTGGCGATCTCAATTTTTCTAAACCCATTTGATAGGATCAGCACTTTTTCCTTTTCAAACATCCATGTCAACCTGAAGTTTTACCATTTTCTCCTCAGCTTGCAGATGCGCTGGTGAGGAAAGGGGTCGTAATTTCCGGGTGTGGAAGCACCTTGCCATTTTTGGGGGACAGGAAATTATAGATTTTCCATGGGGAGGCACTGTACCCCCCTATTTTCCTATGAATAGGTCCAAAAAGAATTTTTGGGGATTCTCTGGAAAGGGAGATATCTTTGGTAGGAAATAGTCATTTCCCGGGGGCATTTGAGCTGAAAAGAAGTCCATCTCCTTGCTAAAAAAATGGCAGTTTTGGAAGTTCTGCTGCATCCTACGAGAACGACACGGGTGTTTTTCCTTTCAGCCCAAAAGAGTGGAGAATGGGGCAGTGTAAGATCTCCAAGGAATCTCTGCATGGTTTTAGCTAGCTCTTTTAGAAACACTTTTTTTTCTGTGATGATTCCCATCAATCTTCAAGGGGGTGGTGACGTGATTGCTTTTTCCCGGATTTACGCACCTTGTCCCATCCCCTGCTAAGGGGCCCCCGAGTTAATCAGGAGACAACGTCTCCATGACGTCCGTCTGGCCCCCTTTAGCCTCGCCTGGGCTTTGGGTCGGTCTTTTTTTTAATGGGTCAAGGTTTCTCCTGGGGCGTCGTTTCAAATGCCTTTAAAGCAGCTTTTTTGCTCTGACAGCTTGTTGGCATTCATCAGACCACCCTGGTACCCGGGGGTCGACGGTAAAAGCCCGTACTTTTGGGAATGGATGCTTCTGCTGCAAGGGGAAATTGTGATGTGAATGTTAACACACTTGAACACACGGAAAACTTCACGATCCTGAAACTGCAGTTTTCTAAAAAGATTTCCCGTCCCTGTTCAAGTCGCCCTCTCGCATCCATTGGGTGGGAATACCATTCACCTCTCCAAAAATATTGGAAAAGGTCGCTTCCCTGTAAACTTTCCTAACCTGCCAAATGAAATTCATCTGTGAATCAGGTGGGCAAAGACAGGTCTTATTGGAATGTCCCCTTTGAATTTTGGAAAAGTGTGGGATGTCATTTCAATAAAACTGCTCTACCCTTTGGGGCAAGGACTCCAAGCCCTTCCTCGAGGGTTTTCACAAAGTGTCTCCCCCAAGGGGAGCCGACCATTTAAATCTCCCAAATAAAAATGGGTGTGGAACTGCCCAAGTAGATTTCCAAATCATTTATGTTGAGATTTTGTGGGGAAGGAATAGATGCAACGTGAAGGGCGTGTCAAACCCATTCTCCAGCCTTCACCTGCAGTGTTTTGCAGGGGGATGGCCTGGAAAGGGAAAACTTACGTACCATTATGCTACTCCTCCCTGAGGCCTTTTCAAAAATCCCATAAGGGCTTAATTTGGAAACCTCTCAGGGAAAAGGATTTTTCCCCGGTCTATCCTTGTAGCATAACAACGGGACATGAGTATCAGATTTCAGTTCTTCCCATTTTGCGAATCCGACAGTTCCATTGGAAATTTGGGTATCCAGTTCTTTTAACTATTTTTTTAAAGGGGTTTTGCAGCACCCGGGTCAAGGTTTGCCCTAACCCTTAGGCTGTCCCTTTTTCCCGATCTTGGGAGAGTCTTTGAGGGTTTTACCCCTGGAATAGTTTTCCCCCCCCCGGGTTCCTTTTACAGGCTCAGGGTTTCTTTGCCTGGACAAAGAACGGGCCTGAGCCTTTTTTCAGGGGGATTCTGCCTAGAAACAGAGGCCCCTGTGTGTGGTGGCAGCTGGGGCTGTCACTGTTGGGACCCCCGGGGCCCCTTGACGGCTCCAAAAAACCCCCCCTTGAAAAGATTTTTGAACAGACTCAGGATTCTTTTCCTGGGAAAGGGCAAACCCGAGCCTTTTCTTCAGGGGGATTCTGCCTAGCAGCAAGGCCCCTGTGGGTATGGTGGCAGCTGGGGCTGTCACCATTGAGGCCTCGGGGGCCTCACCTGATGGCCCAAAAACCTTACTTTGGGAGGAGGATCCTTTAAAAGACCCCTCACTCCTACTCCGTTTTGGTGGGAAACCCCCAGAGGGAGTTTCAGCAATTGGGGACTGGGTTTAAAAAAAGTGGCAAGTGGTGGGGGAAGAAGCATTTGGGAAAGGGAAAAGGGTTTGGGGGGAAGGAGGGGGGCCAGAACCGAAGCAAAGGGTTTACCCCCGGCTGGCAAACAGCACACGGCATCGCTTTTCCTCGGAAAAAAAACTTTCCCTTGCTCCTTTTATCAAAACTTCTTTCTCAATTTGTACCTTTTTCATCTTTTAAGAAGCTTCAAGCCCTTTTCAGTGGGAAAAACATATTTGGGCCGGACAGTTGTCATTCCTGATGACCTGTCGTACCACACTTAAAAATTCTTGGTTTGTCCCTTTTTTCCTTAAAAAGGCAAGAGTTTGGTCCATGCCCATAACCCCGGGAGTGGAAGACCGCAAGGGGTTTGGGGACATAGGTTTACCTTGAGTGGTACCCTGCCAATTAACGATTCTGGGAAGGGCCAAAGTATTTAAAAATTAGAAGGAGAGCTGGTTAGACGTTTCCAAAACCCTCAATTTCTTCTTAAAACGTTTTCCTGCCATACTTAAAATTTTTCCTAGTTCCTCTAACGTTTCTCCCCGAAAACCTCTCAGTCTCGAAAAACAAATTCCCCACACTGTTTTAGGGTTTTTTGAGGAGAAAATGAACTTTAGCCCCCGGGAAAGTGCTACGACGCAGTCGGTCACTTTTCGTTGGTGACGAAACTAACTTTAGGTTTTCCACTCCTGTGGGGGGATCGAGGATCACGTTTACAACTTCAACAATTTTTCGATGTACTTCGAAAAAATCAAAACCTGATTGTACACCTTCAATGGTCTTCCTACTAAGGGGACTTACAAAAAATTTTTTCATATTTACCAGGTAGATTTCCTTAGTGGTTGAGAGGATTTTTCCCCCTTTTTACCCGGTTTGGGAGCCCGGGGAACCTTTTGATTCCCTTTTTGCCCTTTGGAAGCTGAAAAGGGTTTCCCAAAATGACAATACGTGATGTTCCAGAGGGAATGGTCGGGGGTTGCGAGGTTTTCAGGGGGAGAGCTATCTTTGAAAATTTTGTACTCATACAATTGGAATTCTTTATTTCCTCACCCCCCCCCCACCATGGAGTCCAAAGAGGGGAAGCTATAGTTGGGGCTCAAAAAACTCCCAACCCACAGGGGGAAAAGAGGAAATTACGAGCCCTATTACAGTACTGATGGCAGTCGCGGGACCTATGCGCTACCGACTAAATAGTACCTGCTTGACCCTAGCCATATTTGACCAGCCGATTGACTTGACCGGGCCTTGATCAAGCCGCCCGTCTAACCAGAATAAAGGACCAAAGAGGTGTGTTGCTAGCTGCAGGGCGCAGCTAGCAACACAACCTCAACCTCCAGGACTCCTGTCTCCTGGTAATACGGGATGCCACGCACGGCAAACACACGTGGGAGAGTTCTCCCTGGCCAAGATGGAATGAACCAGGGGTGGGTGCACCATCCCTCTCATAGGCCTTGGTGCACCAGGAAGCCATTTTGTCTCATCCTCACTGGTGACCCCTCCAGTATGGGTAGCCCTCTGGTCCGGCTCACCAGATCATTGGGACCTCAAGCCCCCCACCGCGGCAAGGCGGCTTCCATTAGGGGGGTATGAAGGAAGAGGCATCGTCACGTGCGTTTTGCGCGGGCAAGTCGGCCTTCTTCAGGGGAGACTCAGGCATTCCCAGTGCTCCGGCGCTACTTGGCTAGGTATGGGTCACTACAATAATATATAATTTTGCAACTATACTAATAACAACAAAATAAATAGAAATAACAATAATAACGATATTATAATAATTATCTATATCATTATTTTAATTAATATCGTTATTACAGTAATTATTACTGTTATAATAATTATTTTTGCAATTATACTACTAGTAAAAATGATAATAATGATAATAATACAATAATATATTAATAACGATATTATAAATAATAATAATAATAATAATGATAATAATAATAATTATAATAATAATAATAATAATAGTAATAATAATAATAATAATGATACTATTGATAATATTAATAATCATCAAATGTTATCAAATTCTCTTTATTCTCACTTTATCCTCATTATTGTCATGATTAATACGATTTTGGTAATTATTATCATTATTACCTAATATTGCCAAAATCATCAAGAAATCGAAAAAACGTCATTTTGGAGTATACTCTCAATAGTCTATATTTCGCTAGTTTTTGCCGCTTTTTCGACTTTTGTGATTTTTTTTCTTTTTACTTTTTTTATTATATATTGAGACATTCACGTTATTATCATCATTATTATCATGATAATCATCATTTATCATTATCATCATATGCTATATCATATATGCAATTATTATATCATATTGCAATTATTATCATCATTATTGCAATTATTATCATTATTATTGCAATTATTGCAGTTATAATATATAATTTTGGCAACTATACTAATAACACAACAATAATAATAGAAATAACAATAATAATAACAATAATAACGATATTATAATATTCTATATCATATTTAATTAATATCGTTATTTACAGTAATTATTACTGTTATAATAATTATTTTTGCAATTATACTACTAGTAAAATGATAATATGATAATAATAACAATAATAATATTAATAACGATATTATAATAATATAATATAATGATAATATAATGATAATAATAATATATTAATAATAATAATAATCTATAATAATAATATAATAATAATAATAATGATATATTGATAATATTAATAATCATCAAATGTTATCAAATTCTCTTTATTCTCACTTTATCCTCATTATTGTCTGATTAATACGATTTTTGGGAATTTTATCATTATTACCCTAATAATTGCCAAAATCATCAGAGAAATCGAAAAACGTCATTTTTTGGGGTATACCCCAAAGTTTTTTCGCTAAAATTTGCCTTTTTCGACTTTTTGGGGAAATTTTTTTCTTTTACCTTTTTTATT
>NW_023644128.1:0-8826 GCF_015228065.2 Penaeus monodon | reverse complement strand
ATTATAGTAATACGAATGTTATAATATTATATATTTTTATTATTATTATTATATTATTTATTATTATAATTATTATACAGTAAAATTAATAATAAATATATTAAAATTATAATAATGATTATAAAAACGTTATTATGTATTATATTTTATTATTTATTATTGTAGTTGTATTAGTATAGATGTAAAAACATATATTATAACTCAATAATTGCAATAATTATGATAATTATTGCAATAATATGAAAGTAATTGCAATAATGATGATAATGATGATGATAATGATGATAATGGATGATATTGATGAAGAAATTAATGATGATAATTATACTAATATGATATACAGGAATTGTGTCCTATAAAATAAAAAAAACGTAAATAAAAAAAATCCAAAATCGAAAAAGCGGCAAAATCTAACGAAATATAGTTTTGAGAGTAGACTCCAAAATGATTTTTTCTCTTCATTTGATGATTCTGGCAATTATTAGGTAATAATGATAATATAACTGAATTCTATTAATCAGACAATAATGATGATAAAAGTGAGAATAAAGGAATTGGAATAACATTTGATAGTATTAGGTATAATTATCATTATTATCATCATTTAGTATCTAATTATTTTATCATTTTATCATTATTATTTGATTATTATTAATATTATATATTATTATTTATTATATATTATTATAGTTATATTACTTTAATTATTAGGTATTTGCAAAAATGATATTATAACTGTAATAATAATAATAATAATATAATTAAGTATAATTATAATAATACGAATTGTTATAATATTGTTATTAATATCATTATTGTTATTATATTATCATTATTATTATTTTTTATGTATTAATTTAAAAATAATTATTATAACAGTAATAATTACAGTAATACGATATTAATTAAAAGAATTATATAAATAATTATTATAAAACGTTTTATTATTTATTATTATTATGTTATTATTATTTATTAGTTTTTTATATAGATTAAAAGCATATATAATAACTGCAATAATTGCAATAATAAGTATAATTATTGCAATAATGATTATAAAATTAATAAAATGATGTATGTGATTATATGTTATAATGATTATGTAGTAACGATAATAATGATGATAATGATGATAATGATGATAATAACAGGAATTGTTTCAATATATAATAAAATAAAGGTAAAAGTAAAAAAATCCCAAAGTCGAAAAATGCGCAAAATTAGCGAAATAATGCCTTTATGAGATAGACTCGAAAATGAAGTTTTCCATTCATTGATGATTGTGGCAATTATTAGGGTAATAATGATAATAATTGCTGAATTCTATTAATATGATCAATATGATGATAAAGTGAAATAAAGAAATTGGATAACATTGAAATAAATATATTATTAATCAATTAATAATTATTATCTTTATTATCATTATTATATTATATTATTATCATTATTATTGTTTTATTATTATTATTATTATATATTATATATTTTATTTATTATATATTAATATTGTATTACTTAATAATAGTATTATTGCCAAAAATTATTAAAACTGTAATAATAACAATAATAATAATATAAGTTATATTATAGAATACAAATTGTTATAATATTGTTATTGATATCATTATTGTTATTATTATCATTATTATTATTTTTTACTGGTAGTATAATTTGTAAATAATTATTATAACAGTATAATTATGTAATAACTGATACTAATTAAATTAATGAAAAATAATGATTATAAAAAAAACGTTATTATGATATATATTAT
Source organism: Penaeus monodon (assembly GCF_015228065.2). NCBI lineage: Eukaryota > Metazoa > Arthropoda > Malacostraca > Decapoda > Penaeidae > Penaeus > Penaeus monodon. The sequence continues at coordinate 7,049 of NW_023644128.1, read as the reverse complement.
TGTTATTACTAATTATTATTTATTGTTATTAGTATAATGTAAAAATCATATTTTATATACTGAATAATTGTAATTATGATAATTTTTGCAATAATTATGATAAATAATTGCAATAATAGATGAATTAATGATAAAAATGATGATAATGATGATGAAAAACGATAATAATGATGATAATTGTATAATAATGATGATAATAAAAGATTGTGTCATATATAATAAAAAAAGTTAAAGAAAAAAATCCAAAAAGTAAAAAGCGCAAAATCTAAATTAAATATAGATTTTGAGGTAGACTCAAAATGACGTTTTTTTCCATTCATTTGATGATCTGAAATTATTATGGTAATAATGGATAATTTACCATAAATTCTATAATCATGACAATGAATGATGATAAAATGAGAAATAAGAGATTTGGATAACATTGAATGATATTAGTATACTATTATCATTATTTTATCATTATATTATTATTATCATTATTATATTATATATTAATTAATTATTTTATTTATTATTATGATATAATTATATAAATAATTATTAGATTATAAATTCATTAACTTATTATTAGTTTTATTCACAAAAATATATTATTACTGTTAAATAATCAATAATATATATAAGTATAATTATAATAATACGAATTGTTATAATATTTTTATTGTATCACTATTGTTATTATTATCATTATTATTATTTTACTGGTAGTATTAATTGTAAAAATAATATTATAACAGTAATAATTACAGTAATAACGATATAATTAAATAATATATAAATAATGATTATAAATATATCTGATTATATTGTTATTATTATTTTATTACTATTATTATGGTAGTTTTATTAGCATAGAATTAAAAACATATATTTTAACCTGAATAATTACAATAATAATGATAATATTGAATAATGATGATAATAATTGTATATTATGATAATGATGATTGATAATTGATAATGATGATAATGATGATGATAAACGATAATATTTGATGCTAATCATGATAATAATGAGATAATAATTGAATTAATGATCAATATAATCTAAAAAAAGGTAATGAAAAAATCCAAAATTGAATAAGCGGCAAACTAGCGAAATATAGCTTTTGAGATACACATAAAATGACGTATTTATTCCATAATTTGATATTTTGGCAATATTAGGGTAATAATGAATAATAAATTACCTGAATTCATATTAATCAGACAATAATGATGATAAAATGAGAATGAAGGAATTTGAATAACATTTGATGATTATAGTATTATTACTATTATCATTATTATTATCATTATTATCATATTATCATTATTATCATTATTAATTATTAGATATATATTTAATTATTTATTATTATTATTATTATTTATTATTATTATTATTATTATTATTATTATATTATTACTTAATTATTAGTATTATTGCAAAATATTTATAATTGTAATAATATATATAAAAATTAATATTATATTATATAATACATATTGTTATATTATTGTTATTGATATCATTATTGTTATTATTATCATTATTATATTTTATACTGGTAGTAATAATTTAAAAATAATTATTATAAACGTTAATAATTACAGTAATACGATATTATTAAATAATATATAAATATGATTATAAAAACTTATAATTGTTATTATTATTAGTTATTACTATAATTATTGTATGTATATTATAAGATGTAAAAACATATTTTATAACTATAATTGTAAATAATATAGTTCTTGCAATAATGATGATAATAATTGAATAATGATGATAATGAGATGATAATTGATGATAATGATGATAATGATGATGATAACGATAATAATGATGATAATCATGATAATAATGATGATAATAACAGGAATTGTGTCATATTAATAAAAGTAAAAAATAAAAAAATCCCAAAGTCGAAAAGCGCAAAGATCTAGCGAAATATAGCTTTGAGATAGACCCAAAAATGATGTTCCTTCATTTGATGATTCTGCAATTATAGGGTGATAATGATAATAATTACATGAATTCCTATAATCATGACAATAATGATGATACAAAATAGAAAAATGAATTGGATAACATTTGATGATTATTAGTACTTTTCTATTTATATTAATTATATGAATATTATATAATTATAATTTATTACTTATTATTATTATTATAATAATATTATTATATTATTATTATTTTATTATTATTATTATTTATTTAGTATTATTGTCAATTATTATAATGTAATAATAAAAATTATAATATAATATATAAGTATAATAATACGAATTTTTATTATATTGTTATTATATCATTATTGTTTTATTATCATTATTATTATTTTTACTGTATATATTGTAAAATAATTAATAACAGTAATAATTACAGTAATAAACGATATAAGTATAATAAATATAAATGATTATAGAAATAGTTATTATTTTATTTTATTGTTATTACTATTATTATTGTATTTTTATTAGTATAATTGTAAAAAAATATATTTATAAAATTCAATAATTGCAATAATAATGATAATTATTCAATAATGATTATAATAATTTTGCATATTGATGTTATTATATATTGATGTATATGATTATTGAAAACGAAAAATAAATGATGATAACTGAATAATGAAAAATTAACAGGAATTGTGTCAATATATAATAAAAATGGTAAAAATAATAAATCCGTAAAATGATAAATGATGGAAATCTAGCGAAATATAGCCTTTAGAGTAATAAAGGACGTTTGTTCCATTCATTTAAATGTTAAGAAATTTTTAAGGGTAATAATGCAAATATACCTGAATTCTATTAATATGACATAAGATTAAAATGAAATAAAGAGAATTTGGATAACATTTTGATGATTATTAGTATTATTACTATTACATATTATTATCATATTAATTATTACATATTATATTATTATTATTATAATTATTATATTATTATTATCATTATTATTATTACTTTAATTATTTATTATTCAAATAATATATTATAACTGTAATATAACATATAATTAATAATTAATAATTATAATTATATATTATTATACAATTGTTATAATATTGTTAATAAATATCATATAGTTAATTATTAATATATTATTTTTTAATGGTATATAATTAGTAAAATAATTATTATAACAGTAATAGTTATTAATAACATATTAATTAAATAATTATATAAATAATGATTAATAAAAATATTATTGTTATTATATTGTTATTACTATAATTTTGAAATTGTTTTTATATAGATGTAAATAATGATTATATACTGCATATTGTAATAATATGATAATTATTGAAATAATGATGATAATAATTGCAAATAATGATGAAAATGATGATGATAATGAGATAATGATGATAATGATTGAGATAAGATAATAATGATTGATAGTCATGATATAATGATGATAAAAACAGGAATTGTGTCCATTATAATAAAAAAAAAGGTAAAGAAAAAAATCCCAAAAGTCGAAAAAGCGGCAAAATCTAGCGAAATATAGCCTTTGAGAGTAGACCCAAAATGACGTTTTTCCATTCATTTGATGATTCTGGCAATTATTAGGGTAATAATGATAATAATTACCTAAATTCTATTAATCATGACAATAATGATGAAAGTGAGAATAAGAGAAGATTGGATAACATTTATGATTAATTGTATTATTACTAGATTATATTAATTTATTATCACTATTATCATTATTATCATTATATTATCATGATTATTATCATTATTATATTATTATTTTATTATTATTATTATTATTATTATTATTATTATTATTATTACTTTAATTATTATATTATTCAAAATATATTATAACTGTAATACTGAACAATAATAATAATAATAAGTATAGTTATAATAATACGAATTGTTATAATATTGTTATTAATATCATTATTGTTTTATTATTATCTTATTATTATTGTTACTGTAGGAGAATTGTAAAAATAATTATTATAACAGTAATAATTACAGTATAACGATATTAATTAAATAATGATATAAATAATGATTATAAAAACGTTATTATTGTTGTTATTATTGTTTTACTATGGTTATTGTAGTTGTTTATTAGTAATACGATGTAAAAATATATATTATAACTGCATAATTGCAATATAATGATAATTTTACAATATGATGATAAAGAATGCAATAATGATGAATAATGATGCTGATGAATGATGATAATATGATAATGATGATGATTAACGATAATAATTATGATTCATGATAATAATGATCGATAATAACAGGAATTGTGTCCATATATAACTGAAAAAAAAAGTAAAGAAAAAAAATCCCAAAAGTCGAAAAAAGCGGCAAAATCTAGCGAAATATAGCCTTTTTGAGAGTAACATCCAAATGAGGTTTTTTTCCTTCATATTGATGATTCGGCAAATTATTAGGGTAATAATGATAATAATTACCGTGAATTCTATAATCATGCAATAATGAGGATAAAAGTGAGATAACGAGAATTTTGGATAACATTTTATGATATTATTATATTATCACTATTATCATTATTATTATCATTATTATCATTATTATCATTATTATCATTATTATTATTATATTATTATTATTATTATTATTTATTATTATTATTATTACTTTTAATTAATAGTTAATTATGGCCAAAAATATATTATACTGTATAATAACAATAATATAATAATAAGTATAATTAATAATATACGTAATTGTTATAATATTGTTTATTAATATCATTATTGTTATTATTATCCATTTATTATTATTTTTATGGTGTATAAGTGTAAAAATAATTATTATAACAGTAATAATTACAGTAATAACGATATTAATTAATAATGATATAAATAATGATGGATAAAAACGTTATTATTGTTTTTATTATTGTTATTACTATTATTATTGTATTGTTTATTATTATAGATTAAAAACTATACATTAAAACTGCAAATATTGCAATAATAATTATAATTATTCATAATGATGATAATAATTGCAATATGATGATATGATGAGATAAATGATGATAATGATGATAATATGATGATAACATAATAATGATTATAGTCTGATAATAATGATTATAATAACAGTATTTGTTTCCATATATAATAAAAAAAAGGTAAAAGAAAAAAAATCCCAAAAGTCGAAAAATCGGCAAAACAATCTAGCGAAATATAGCCTTTTGAGAGTATACCTCAAAATGAAGTGTTTTCCATTCATTTGATGATTCCTGGCAATGATTTAGGTATAATGATAATAATTAACCTGAATTCTATTATCATGACAATAATGAATGATAAAAGTGAGAGATAAGAGAATTTGGATAACATTTGATGATTATGTATTATTAATATTAATCATTATTATTATCATTATTAATCATTATTCATCATTTATTATCATTATTATTGTTATTATTATTATTATTTATTATTATTATTATTATTATTATTATTATTATTACTTTAATTATACATTATTTATTGCAAAAAATATATTATAACTGTAATAATAACATAATAATAATAATAAGTATAATTAGAATAATACTAATTGTTATAATATTGTTAATAATATCATTATTGTTTATTATTATCATTATTATTCTTTTTACTGGTAGTATAATTGTAAAAATAATTATTATAACAGTAATAACTACGTAATAACGATTTAAATTAAAATATGATTAAATAATGAATTATAAAAACGTTTTATTATTGTTATTAATTATTGTTTATACTATTATTATTGTAGTTTTATTAGTATAGATGTAAAATATATATATAACTGCAATATTGCATAATATGATAATTATTGCAATAATGAATGATATAATTGCAATACTGATGATAATGATTGATGAGAATGATGATATGATGATAGATGTGATAACGATAATGAATGATGATAGTCATGATAATAAGATGATAATAACAGGATTGGTGTCCATAATATAATAAAAAAAAAGGTGAAAAGAAAAAAAATCCCAAAGTCGAAAAAGCGCAAAATCTAGCAAATTAGCATTTTGAGAGTAAGACTCCAAAATGACGTTTTTTTCCATTCATTTGAGAGTCCTGGCATTATTAGGTACTAATTATAATTAATTACCTGAATTCTATTATCAGACAATACTGATGATAAAATGAGAATAAAGAGAATTCGGATACATTTGATGATTATTAGTATTATACTATTATCATTCATTATTATCATTATTATCATTTATTATCATTATTATTATTATTATTATTATTATTATTATTATTATTATTACTTTATTATTAGTATTATTGCCAAAAATATATTATAATGTAATATAACAATAATAATAATAATAAGTATAATTATAATAATACAATTTTATAATATGTTATTAATAATATTTTGTTATTTATCATTATTATTATTTTTACTGGTAATAATTGTAAAATAATTATTATAACAGTAATATTACGTAATAACGATATTAATTAAAATAATGATATAAATAATGTTTTATAAAAACGTTATTATTTATTATTATTGTTATTACTATTATTATTGTAGTTGTTATTAGTATAGATGTAAAAAATATATTAATACTGCAATAATTGCAATAATAATGATATATTGCAAATAATGATGATAATAATTGCAATAATGATGATATGATGATGATAATGATGATAATGATGATAATGATGATGATAACGATAATATGATGATAGATCTTTGATAATAATGATGATAATAACAGGAATTGTGTCCATATATAATAAAAAAAAGGTAAAAAAAAAATCCAAAAAGTCGAAAAAGCGCAAAATCTAGCGAAATATAGCCTTTTGAGAGTAACTCCAAAATGACGTTTTTTTCCATTCATTTGATGATTTGGCAATTATTAGGGTAATATGATAATAATTACCTGAATTCTATTAATCATGACAATAATGATGATAAAGGTGAGAATAAGAGAATTTGGATAACATTTGAATATTATTTTTATAAAAAATTACAATTTATTTTTTAAAAAAAAAAAATTTTTT
>NW_023644127.1:0-8827 GCF_015228065.2 Penaeus monodon | reverse complement strand
AAAAAAAATATTTTTTAATTTAAATTAAAAATTTTTTAAAATTTTTTAAATTTTAAATTTTAAAAAAATATTTTAAAAAATAAAAAAATTTTTAATCAATTTTATAAAATTTATATAAAATTAAAATATAATATTTTTTTTAAAAATTTAAATTTTTTTATATTAAATTATATATATTATATATTATATATTATTAATATTAAAGTTATAATATATTTTTGCAATAATACATATAATAATGATAATAAATATAATAAAATAATAATAAAATAAAAATAATAATAATATATAATTATAATTTAATGATAATAATGATAATAATAAATAAATGATAATAGAAAACAATACTAATAATCATCAAATGTTATCCAAATTCTCTCTATTCTCACTTTTATCATCATTATTGTCATGATTAATAGAATTCAGTAATTATTATCATTATTACCTAATAATTGCCAGAATCATCAAATGAATGGAAAAACGTCATTTTGGAGTCTACTCTCAAAAGGCTATATTTCGCTAGATTTTGCCGCTTTTTCGACTTTTGGGATTTTTTTTTTTTTACCTTTTTTTTTATTATATATGGACACAATTCCTGTTATTATCATCATTATTATCATGATTATCATCATTATTATCGTTATCATCATCATTATCATCATCATCATCATCATCATAGTCATCATTATTTCAATTATTATCATCATTATTGCAATAATTATCATTATTATTGCAATTATTGCAGTTATAATATATGTTTTTACATCTATACTAATAACAACTACAATAATAATAGTAATAACAATAATAATAACAATAATAACGTTTTTATAATCATTATTTATATCATTATTTTAATTAATATTGTTATTACTGTTATTATTACAGTTATAATATTTTTTTTGGCAATAATACTAATAATTAATTTAATAATAATAATAATAATAATAATAATAATAATAATGATAATAATAATAATAATAATGATAATAATGATAATAATGATAATAATGATAATAATAATGATAATAGTAAAAATACTAATAATCATCAAATGTTATACCTTGACTTTTCCGACGATGTTGCCATCCTATCTGAGTCCTTGGAGTCACTTGTGGCGGCTATTGATGCATTTAGCAATGAGGCGAAGCCCCTAGGCCTAGAGGTCTCCTGGACCAAGACCAAGATTCAGGACTTTGTGGGCCTGTTAGGGAACCCGTTCAGTCTTTCCCGTTTGCCGAGGACGTTGAAGTCACGAAATTTTTACATACCTTGGTAGCGTAGCCATATCTCTGGGGGGTAGACCGGGGAAGTCAGTGACGGTTTGGTTTCTGGAACAGGAGCCATAAAATCGATAAAACAAGAGCTTTTGGAGTGTCGGTACCTAGCAAAGGCCCCAAGTGCGTGTCTTCAAGGCCTTGATATTTTCCAGTTCGCCTTTTGGAAGCGAAACCTGGCGCTATCCATCCCCTTGGAGTCTGTTTGATCCCTTTTGAACAAGCCCCCTTGCCGGTCAGGGGTACAGTTGGCAGGACCACTTTGCCCAAACCCGGCGGTTAACCGTGAGACGCATGGGCCCTGATTAAATTTAACCGGGATCGCCAACTCAGGCTATAGGGGCCCCCTTTAGCTCCCCCCCTAGGACGCCCCGGGGCCACCAGGTTGTCCTCTGCGGGGACAATTTGGGTGGAGGAGCCTGGGGGCCCCCCCAGGAGTTTAATGAGGGGCAGCTCGACGAGAATGCGGGGGGGAACTAGAGAGGGCCGTGTGCCTGCCGGAGACTCCCCTCGGGGGATCCTCGTGGCTGGAAGCAAAAGGGGTGGATGCGGCCATGCGCCCCAATCGGCTTTTACCCCCTTTGAGATGATGAATAATAAAAAAAAGGTAAAAGAAAAAAAAAACCCAAAAAAAGAAAAAAGCGGGAAAAATCTAGCGAAATATAGCCTTTTGAGAGTAGACTCCAAAAGGGCGTATTTTTCCCTTTTATTTTAGAAATTTTGGAAATTTAGGGTAAAAAATGTTAATTTTTACCCGAATTTTATTAATCATGAAAATAAGATGATAAAAAAAAGAAAAAAAGAGGGAATTTTGGGGTTTAAAATTTGGATTTTTAATATTTTACTATTCATTATTTTTTTAAACATTATTTTATTTTTTTTTTTTTATTTTTTAATTGTATATAAAATTTTTATTATTATTATTTCTTAATTATTAGATTATTTCCAAAAAAAAATATTTTAAAAATAAAAAATAACAATAATAATAATAAAAAGATAAAAAAAATACAATTTTTTTATAATATGTTTTTAATATTATTATTGTTTTTTATAATATATTATTTTTTCCCGGTAGGGAAAAATTTTAAAAAAAATTATATAACAGTAATAATTACAAATTTAAAACGATATTAATGGGGAAAAAATAAAAAATAAAGATTATTAAAAAAATTTAAAATTTTTATAATTTTTGTTATACTATTATTATTGTAGTTTTATTATATAGATGTAAAAATTTTATATTATAACGGCAAAAAAATTGCAAATAATAATGATAAAATTTTCAATAATAAAGATAATAATTGGGGGTAGTGATGTAAGATGTGTAAAGATGATAATGATTTATGATAAAAGAAATAATGATGATTTTAAACAGGGTAATAAGGGTGATAAAACCCGGAATTGTGTTCCCCAAAATAATAAAAAAAAAAAAAAAAAAAAAGAAAAAAAAACCCCAAAAACAAAAAAAACGGCCAAAAAACTAGCGAAATATAGCCTTTTGGGGAGATACTCCAAAATGACGGTTTTTTTCCCTTTTTTATTTTATGATTTGGCAATTTTTAGGGGAATAATGATAAAAAATCCAAAAATTTATTAATCTGACAATAATGTGAAAAAAGTGAGAAATAAAGAGTATTTGGATAACATTTTATTATTAGTATTATTATATTACATTTTATTATCATTATTATTTATTATTATTAAAAATTTTTTAAATTTTTAAAATTTTTATTTTACTATAAATTTTTATTTTTTAAAATTTTTATTAAATTTTTGCCAAAAAAATTTTTAAACGAATTTAAAACAAAATAATAATAAAAAAGAAATTAAATAAACTAAATTGGGATAATATTTTTATTAAAAATTATTATTTTATTATTATCATTATTTTTATTTTTATTTGGGAGTATAAATTGGAAAAAATTATTAAACAGTAATAAAATTTCAGTAATAACGAATTAATTGGGAAAAAATGATATTAAAAAAAATGATTTTAAAAAGTTTTTATTGTTATTTTTTATTGTTTTACTATTATTTTTGTTTGGTTTTTATTAGTATAGATGTTTAAAATTTATTTTATAACGCAATAATTTCCCAAAAAATGATAATAATTGCAATTTAAGGGTATAAAATTGCAATAATGATTGATAATGATGATGAAATGTGATAATGATGCTGGGTAACGATAATAATGATGAAATCATGTAATAATGATGATAATAACGGAATTGTGCCATACATAATAAAAAAAAAGGGAAAAAAAAAAAAAATCCCAAAAAATCGAAAAAACCCGGGAAAAACTAGGAAATAAGCCCTTTTTTAGAGAAACCCCCCAAAAGGGTTTTTTTTCCCTTTATTGGATTCGGGAATATTAGGGGAATAAATGAAATAATTACCTGAAATTTTTAAAACTGACAATAATGATGATAAAAGTGAGAATAAAGAAATTTTGGGAAAATTTTATGTTATAAATATTATTTCATTTTCATTATTTTTATCATTAAATTTTTATATTATTATATTTTTATTACCCTTATTTACTATTATTAATTATTATTTTTATTATTAATTTTACTTTTTAAATTTTTTTTTATTTTTGGGCCAAAAAAAAATTAAAACCTGCAATAAAAAACAATAAGTATAATTTTAATAAAAAAATAATTGGGTTTTAAAAATTTTTATTAATAATTTTTGTTATTAATTTTCAATTTTTATTTTAATGGTTTTGTATAAATTGTTTAAAAAAAAATTATCAAATTTCAGTAATTAAAATTTCAGTAAAACGATTTTAAATTTAAATAATGAAAAAAAAAATGATTTAAAAACGTTATTTTTGGTTTTTTATTTTTGTTATTTTCATAATTGAGTGGTTTTTAGTATAGAGTAAAAAAATTTTATTAAACTGCAAAAATTTCAATAATAATGATAATAATGCAATAATTTATGATAATTTTAAATTTAATTAAAAGAGATTTAAGATGATGATTTAAAGATGATAAAGATGATGAAAAAGATAAAAATGATGATAATCATGCAATTTAAAGATGATAATAAAAAGGAAATTTTGCCCTATATTTAAAAAAAAAAAGTACAAGAAAAAAAATCCCCAAAAATCGAGAAAGCGGGAAAAAACTTTGCCGAAAAATAGCCTTTTGAGAGTGGGCTCCAAAAAGGGGTTTTTTCCATTCATTGAGATTGGCAAATTAGGGAAAAAATAATAATAATCCCAGAATTATAATCATGACAATAATGGATAAAAGTGAGAATAAAGAAAATTTGGATAAATTGTGATTTTAAATATTACTTTTCATATTATTTTTTTATTATAAATTTATTTTTTATTATTATTTTATTATTATTTTTATTTTTATTTAATTTTAGTTTTATTACGAAAAAAATTTATTACTGTAATAATAACAATAATGATAATAAAAAATTTAAAATTTTATAAAATACTTTGTTAAATATATTTTTAATATTTTTATTTTTTAATTTTTATTTATTTTTTTTTTACTGGTAGTTAATGTAAAAAATAATTTTTAAAACAGTAAAAATTCAGTAATAACGTTTTAATTTGAAATAAGTTTAAATATGATTTAAAAACGTTTTTATTTTTATTATTTTATTTTTTTTTTTATTGAGTTTTTATATTAAGAGAAAAATATATATTATAACTGCAATAATTGAAATAATAATGATAAAAGAATAAAAAGATAAAAATTTGAATAAAAAATGATAATAATTAAATAAAATGATAAAGCTGAGAAATGATAAATGATGACAATTATGATAATGATGATAAACGATAAAATGATGTAATCATGATGAAAGAGTAATGATATAATGATGATGAAAACTAAAAAGATGATAATCATGATAAATAATGATGATAAAAACAGGAATTGTGCCAATAATAAAAAAAAAAAAGGTAAAAAAAAAAAAAAAATCCAAAAGTCGAAAAAGCGGCAAAATTAGCGAAATAAGCCTTGGAAAGACCGAAAATGAGTTTTTTCCATTCTTTGTGATTTTGGAAATTAGGGAAAAAGAAAATAATTACCAGTTTTTATTAATAGACAATAATGATAAAAGTGAGAATAAAGAGAATTTGGAAACATTGATGATTTTAAATTTTATATTACATTTTTATTTTATTCATTTTATTTTATTTTATTAAATTTTATTATTTTATTATTTATATTATTTTAAATATTAGTATTATTCCCAAAAAATATTTTTATAACGAATAATAACAAAATAATAATAATAAGAAATTAAAATAAACTAATTTATAATTTTGTTTTTTTAATATATTATTGTTTTATCATTTATTTTTTTTACGGGTGTAAATGAAAAAAAATTATATAACAGAAAAAAAAAATTTTTTTTTTAAAAAAATTTTTGAAAAATAAATAAATAATGTTTATAAAAACTTATTATTATTATTTTTTACTTTATATTTAGTTGTTTTTAGTATAGAGTAAAATATATTTTTACTGCAATAATTGCAATAATAATTTGTAATAATTGCAATAATGATGAAAAAATTGAAATAATGATGATAAGATTGAAATGAGATAAGATGATGATAACGTAATAATATGATAATCATGATAAAAGATGATAAGAGGGGGGTAGACCGTAAAATTTCACTTTTTTGGGTTTGGTTTGGGGGCCAACCCGGAAAATAAGATTTATTGGGAAAGATTCGTCCAGGAAAAAGATGAAGATTCCGCTACGGCCGCCCCACCGATTAGTAGGTTCGGGAACCGTGTGTGTTGTGTAGGGGGTGGAAGTATAAAGAAGGGTGGAAGAAAGAAAAGGAGAGGCTGAATTTTGGAGGTAAGGTTATATTGAAAAGGGAGATAGCGTGGGCTGAGCGTGCGGGGACGTGTTTGGAAGAAAAACGAAAGATCATAAAATTTTCCCCCCCTTCAGTTTGAGCATCCCCCTGCGGAAGGGGAACCCAGGTATAGCAAATTTAGGGTGTTTAGGTATCAGCTTAATATACTCCGATTCATTAGCCCTTCACCCTTTGGGGGGTTTGCGAGATGATAACAGCAAGTGGGGTTAAGGGGGACCGAGCCCAAGTAAGTCTGAACCAGAAAATTAAGATGAAATAAAAGTTTATTTGGGAAGGGCCGAGTGAAAAGCTCTACGATAGTATGATATTATTATTGAAAAAATCGCACTATTAGGAGGTCTACAGGAATCATAGGGAAATGGTTTTGATGGTACATCACCTTTTTCAAGGGGGGGAGCACGGAAAACACAAGAAGATCAAAAAGGACCCAAAGTATTTCACCCTAATGGCGTCCCAATCCAAAATTTTTAAACGGTTTTGCACGAACAATACAATCCGATTATGAGCAAGTTAATCTCAACCCAAGATGGAGATTAAAGAAAAAAAAAAAATAAAAAAAAAAAGTGGATAAACTCTGAATAAAAACATTTTTGGAAACAAATAAGAAACATAATTAGCGGAAGGCCCAAAAAACTAAAAATAACACCACGGGGCCACAAAGCACGGACTGCCGGACCCCAAGGTCGGGGAGGTATCAAGCAACAATGAACAAAGTAAAAGAAAAATAAAAAATAAAAGGCCCGAAATTTTATGGGCCCCCCCGGGAATGAAATAAACCTCCCCAGGAGGTACGGTCCCGAGTGAGGGGGAAAAAAAACTAAGTAGATAGTTTAAAATCAAAGGGAAGGACATGGAGGTCGGATCCTCAAGAGGTTTCCTTTTGTGGAATGGTCTTTAACTCACACTTTTAGCACCCAAGTGCGTTTGGGACATGAAAGAGGCACCCCCCAAAATGGTGATGAAGCGTAACACCAAAGCCAAAAGAGACCAGGGTCCCACACACAACCAAAAAAAGAAACTTTGCTTGCGAGACAATTCGGCAAATCCCGGCGGAAAACGAGGGAAATCCACAAAGAACCAAAACGAGCACCGAGAAGGGACCACAGACACAAAGAAGTCAGGGCGAACTGCTTCCCTCACAAAAAAAGGGGATTTTTACCAGAAAAAGACCCAGGGCCCTGCCCCAGGCATGGCGCGAAAAAGAAAAAAAGAAAATAAGAGTTTGGGGTAAACCGATAGTCCGGGGGTCCAAAAAACCAACGACCAACAACCGGAAAGAAAAGGGGGGAAAAAAAAAACTATAAAAAGACCATTTTCCCTTAGGGCTATTGTGACACTTTTGGGAAAAAGTATACATAGGAAAAAAAAAGGTAAGTACAATTTTCGGTATGGGATTGGGAAATTTAAAAAATTTTTTTTTTCCCGGGCTTCAAAACCCCCAAGAAAAGAGCCTGGTTAAAAAACGTTTGTTGGTTTTTTTTAAACCATGTTATAATATTTTTCAAAAAATGCCGCCCGTGGTGGAAACGGAGCCGGGGGGTTCCCTCAAGTCAATGGCCCCAAAGCAGAGTTCCCCCGTCCTTTTTCCGGGTAGAGAAGGGGGCATGTGGAGGAAAGACCCCCCTTAACCCCCGGCGTCCGAGGAAGATGTCAGTCAGGCGAGACGCCCCCGATGGCGAGGGGAGCCTAACACAATAAAACAGGAATTGGCCAAATAATAAAAAAAAGGTAAAAAAAAAAAAAATCCCCAAAAATCGAAAAAAAGCGGCAAAATCTGCGAAAAAGCCCTTTGAGAGTAGACTCCAAAAAGACTTTTTTTTCCCTTTTTTGATGATCTGGCAATATTGGGTAAAAATGAAATAATTACCAGAATTCTATTAAACAGGGCAATCATGATGATAAAAATGAGAAAAAGAGAATTGGAAACATTTTAGATTTTTAATATATTTAAATTTTCATTATTATTATATTATTATATTATTATTATTTATTTTTTATTTTTATTTTATTATTATTATCATTTTTATTATAATTATTCTTTTAATTATAGTTTATTGCATAAAATAATTTTAACTTAATAATAAAAAATAAAAAATAATAGTTAATTATAATAAAATAATTTTTTAAAAATTTTTATTAAATTTTGTTATTAATTTTCATTATTATTTTTTAGGTAAATAATGTAAAAAAATTATTTTAACGATAATTACGTAATAAACGATATTAAATTTAAATAATATATAAAAAGTTATAAAAAATTTGTATTTTTATTTTTTTGATACTATATTTTGTAGTTGTATTAGTATAGAGTAAAAAATATATTTTAACCCAATATTGCAATAATAATGAATAATGCAAAAAATGATGAAATAATTGCAATAAGAGTAAATGATGATAAAGATGATAATGTGATAAGATATAACGTAATAAGATGATAATCAGATAAGGGGGGTGCTTACGTGATGGTGATGGAAGCGATGTTGGGTATAGATAGGTTTTTAAAGGTTGAGCCTTCTGCTTGCAGCTTCCACCCTGGAGCCAGTGTGAAAAAGGGGCAGCTTCCGCATAAGTTTCCCCCCGCCAGGGCACACCTATCATTAAGATTCTGCTGCCCCCTCTGGCACCCCGGGTAACGGGTACCTTGCGTCCCCGGCAAATCTGTGGGGGATCTCGGAGCAGCAGGAGGCCC
>NW_023644126.1:0-7500 GCF_015228065.2 Penaeus monodon | reverse complement strand
AAAAGGGAAAAATGGGGGATACATTGTAAAACCTAATAAATACCTATTTTTGCGGGTAAGATATCGGAAATCACAGTACCTTTCCGGCCCTTTTTGGCCCGGGGTTTTTCTTTAACGGAAATATTTTTTACGTTTTTTTTTAAGAATATTGCTAATAATTCCGGACTTACCGTTGGAAAATCCTTCAGTTCGGAGAAATGGCGTTTTGCGTTTAGAAGACATTTTTTTCTAATAGTTTTTTATATTGGAAAAATATATATTTATTATATATATATATTATATTATTATATATATATATATATATATAAGGCCGCGAGGCCGATGGCTGAGCATTTTCCCCAAAAAGGCGTCACGGGGCAAAAACTGAGTTCAAGGGTTCATCAAGGGCCGGCCCCGTTGTTTCCCCTTTGGGGGAAAGGACTTAACCTTTGATTTCACCTAGCCATGGGGGGCCCAACCAGCCCAAAATCAGTGCTGGCAAAAAAAAAAAAAAAAAAAAAAAAAAAAAATACCACCGGGACTCTCCGGGGAAAGGGAAATGGGGGGGCCCTACCAGTACTCACTCCAAGAAAACACACAAAATGAAAACTACAATTTTAAATATCATGCTGGCCACGGGGGGCTCAGACATGAAACCCACCCTTTAAAAGAAGAAGAATATATATAATTATATATATTTAAAATATATATAAATATAATTAAAATTTATATTTTATATATATATATATATATTTTATATATATAAATTTTCCTCCTCGCTGTCACGACGGCAACTGAGTTCGAGGGGTTTTTGAGTCACCCCGCCCCGGGGTTGTTTTTCCCCGGGCAAGGAACTTCACCCGATTGCCTGCCTAGCCACGGGTGGCCAAACCACTCAAGTCAGGCCGGTAAATAGAATGGTGACCGATAAAAACACCGGCGGAAGGGAAAAGGCAAACCACGGCTCTAAAATCTAAAGAAAAAATCATGGCAGCCCCGACGTAAAGGGCCGCGGTGGCCGAATGATTAGAGCGTCGGACTCAAGACTGCAGACGGCAACTGAATTCGGGGGGTTCGAGTCACCGACCGCCAGGGTTTTTTTCCCTTGGGCAAGGAACTTCCCTTGATGCTACCTACCTGGGTGGGCCAAGCCAGCCCAAGTAAAAGTGCGGGGCCCAAGCCCGGTAAATAGAGGAAATGATTCCCTAAAAAGGTACCACCGGCCTCTCCGTGGAAAGGAACGGGGGAAACCCTCCCACGTACTCCCCCTCCAAGCATCACAACATGAAAACTACAATTATCGCTTCCCCAACGGCGGCTCAGACTGAACCTCCCCGTTAAAAGAAAGATCCTATCAACGGCATGAATACGGTACCGTGGGCAAAACCAGGGCGACTTCCCGCCAACGGAAAAAAAGAAAAATTAAGACGGGGCAAAAAAAAAAACCCAAAAAGAGGTGGTTGTTTGGGTAAGAGGGGTGGAAGGAAAAAAGGGTGACGGCCAAAACCGTGTGTTTTAATGATGATGAACCAGGTGGGAAAGGGGGGTTCCTCTGGGAGCAACTTTTGGGTTCGGGGGGGGGAGGGTGTGGAGGCGATTTCCCGACGGGGCGAGGAGGGGGAAAACGTTAGTGGGGGAAGCCCCCGCTGCGGCTTTTGTTGCGAGGGTATCACGAGGGGGCAACACAGTCGTGAGCAAAACAAGTCAAAAAAAAAAAGTGAAAAAGAATAATGAAAGAAAAAAAAAAGGAAGCAAAAAACCCAAACAGGGCAAGGGGGGGCACTGCCAAAAAAACCCCTCGGGGGTTATCAAAGGGGGCCCTTAGCAGTGGGGAACCAGGTGACAATGTTAAACAATGCATCTGGGAAAAAAAAAGAAGATAAAAAAAACATGTCCAATTAAGAAACAATTTAAAAAAAAGGGAAAGTGGAACGTAAGGAAAATGAAAGAGATGGGGAAATTACATATGTCTGTACGAAAATGGATAGTACAACCCTTTAAAAACTAGGGAAAAAGTAGACCAATTGGGAAAAATAAAGGAAGTTTCAAAACTAAAGAAAACAAGACAGTTCTTTTTTTGGAAAAAAAAGAAGGAAATTTAAATCACGGAGTTTCTATATTCTCACGAAAAAAAATGCAAATGCACTAATTGGGTCTTCTTTTTTAACGGGAGGCATGTCTGAGCCCCGTGGGCAAAGCATGATACTTAATTGTAGTTTTTATGTTTTGATGCTCTTGGAGTGAGTATGGGAGGGGCCCCCTTCTTTTCCCGGGATGGTGTTACCTTTTTTGGTAATAATTTCTCATTTCCGGGCTTGGGGCCAGCACTTTTACTTGGGCTGGCTTGGGGGACCCAGTGGGAGGTAGGCAATCAGGTGAAGTTCCTTTTTCCCAAGGGAAAAAACCCCCGGGCGGTCTTTGACTTGAACCCCGATTAGTTTGCGTCTGAAGTTTTGATCCGACTTTAACCATTCGGCCGCCGGGGCCTTTGACAACATGGGCCCCATGATTTTTTTTGCATTAAGCGGGGGGCCCAATTCCCTTTCCCGCCCGGTGTTTTACGAGTCACCATCTCTATCTCCCCCGGCACTGACTTGAGCGGCGGCCACCCAGGGTGGCAGGAAAGGGGGGGGAAATTTCCCTTCCCCCAAAGGGGAAACAACGCCCCGGCCGGGGGTGACTCAAACCCCTCAAACCCCTCAGATTGCCGTCGTGACAGTCTGGTCCGACGCTCAACCCTTTCCCCACTGGGGGCCCCCCACTAATTGGGCTTCTTTTTTTAAGGTAGGTCATGTCGAGCCGCCCGTGGTCACAGCATGATATTAAATTGTAGTTTTCTGTTGTGATGCTCTTGGAGTGAGACGTGGTAGGGTCCCCATTTCCTTTCCCCGGGAGAGTCCCGGGTTTTTCCCTTTTTTTTTTTTTTTTTTTTTAGGTAATCATTCCCCTTATTTTATCCGGGTTTGGGGGCCCCAGCACGATTGGGGCGGGCTTGCCCCCAATGGTTTGGTGGGCAACGAGGGGAAGTTCCTCCCTTTTAGTTTTATACAATGTACGCCCCAAACCAATATTGCAAGTGATAAAGAAATGGAAATTTTTTAAAACTCTCCCCCAAATACTTTAGACAAATCCCTAAAGAGATTTTAAAAAAAATCAGGGAGCCCTAAAACCCCCAAAGTGGGAAAAATAATCTAAAAAATTTACACCTGTGGAAAATTGGGCCTTTGGGAGATAAAAATGAAAGAGGAAAAAGTTTTTATTAAATTCTGTAGTAAAATAATTTATTATAGCCAAACTTTGTCCAACACCCCCCAAGACACTTTACACGTGGTTTTCACCAGCCCGTAAAATTGAAACAAGATCCCAAAAAAAAAGGTATAAATAACCCATTTGAAAAAGAATTTGCAAAAAAAAAAATAAAAAATTCAAAGATTTTTGCGACAAGAAAAGGGAAAAAAATATTAAATGAACATGCAGAGAATTTAAAAAAACTTTTTCTATAATAAGAAAATAAAAACCCCCCCCCCCGAAAATTTAACCACAATGGACATATCAAACTGAAGATGGACTTGTTTTTGTGAGGGAAAAAGGAAGTCAAAGATAGATGGAAAAAATTTTGCGAAGTTAAAAAAAGCCATAAAAAGATAAAGAATAACAAAGCCACGGAATAGATGAAAAAAGCAGAACAAATTAAGAAGCTGGCAAAGTGTTGAACCCTTTTCTTCTACAAACTCTGAAAAAATATGGAATGAAAAAAAGGCCAAAAGACTGGGAAAAAATCATCTTTACTCCCTACCTAAAAAAAGGTGACGCATCCAATGCAAAAAATAATAGGACAATTGCATTAAAAGTCACAGCAAAAAAATTTTTGTTAAAAATTAGCTGAAAGAATGAAGTTGAAGTTTAAAGGGGAAATTGCGACGAAAAAGGGGTTTTCGCCCTGGAAAGGGTCCCCAAAAACCAGATTCAAAAATTTAAAATTGATCATAGAGAAAAACAAAAAAACATAAACAAGACCTTACCTGTGTTTCACGTTTAGTGAAAGTTTTTTGATACGTTGACCCGATACCCTTTGGAAAAACATGACGATATGAAGTTTCCCCAAAAAACCCCACCCAAATAATAAAAGCCTTGTTGACCAACAACAAGCAGCTGTAAGAACCCTTTTGGTTAACAAATGGTTTAAAAATCAAAAAAGGAGTACACAGGGTTTTTCATTCTGTCTCGCACCTCTTTAATATATTCGAAAAATTAGAGAGGTGTCTAGAGAATTTTAATGGAATGGGATGTTTGGGGGATACAAAATATCAAAACTAGGTACGCCGATGATAAGTTTTTATTTCCAGCAGTACACTGAACTACAACAACTACTAAAAAAAGTTAAGAAGCGCGAAAAGGTGGCTTTTTTCTTAATGCAAGAAAACTAAGGTCATGAAGATTCAAAGAAACCCGGGAATGAACAAAATGGAACGTTACAACAATGGAAAGATTGTGGAAAAAGTGAAAGAGTTCACTTTTCTTGGAGCTGTTTTAACTAATCATATGAGATTCCCTGGAGATAAAAAAAAAGAATTACCATTGCCAAAAAAAAGCCACAACTCTCAAAAAATCTGGAAAGACTGAAGCATTACCCTTTCGGGCAAAGCTGAGGTTATTGAACTCATTATTTTCCAATGCATTTGGTTCTGAGTGTTGGGTGGAAGTAGATAGACAAGAAAAAAAATCAATAGTTTTTTAAATGTGGGTTACAGACGAGACTCATATTAGCTGGCAGAGAAAAAACGAATGATGAAGTGCTGAGAAAAAAAAATTGGAAAGACCGCTGTTGGACTCTTGAACAAAAAGGAAATTAAGTTTTTTGGTCTGTAATGAAAGTAAAAATATTGAGAAAAACTTTCGAAGGGTGGTGATGGGAAACAGAGGGAAAAGGGAACCCAAGAAAACTGAGCGACAATATCAAGATATTTTCGGGTGTTGAGGTACAAGGAAAAAAAGGTAGATCGGTTTGGCGAAGGATGGTGGAGGGTCCACGGTGCTCAAACTGAGCAACCGTTTTTTATGAGAGTGTACTAAGGGGACGGGGGGTGGCGAATGGGTTTGGCGTCGGACTCAAGACTGCACAGGGAAACTGAGTTCGAGGGGTTTGATCACCGGCCGGGTGTTGTTTCCCCTGGGCAAGGAAATTCAACCCGATTGCCTGCCCAGCCAGGGGGGCCAAGCACCCAAATCATGCCGGGGAAAAAGAGAGGTGATCGGGGAAAAAAAAAAAAAAAAAAAAAAAAAAAAAAAAAAAACCGGGGGGGAAGGCAATGGCAAACCCCTCTGGATTCCGGGGGGGAATCTGGAAGCCCATATCCCGGGGCCGCCCGGGGGCCGAATGGCTGGAGCATCGGATCAGACTGTCACGACACAACAGTTCGGGGTTGAGTCACCGGTCGGCGCGTTTTTCCCTTTGGGCAAAGGGAAATTCACCCCGATTCCTACCTAGCCAGGGGGCCAAGCCACCCCAAATCAGTGCTCCCAAGCCCCGGAAAAATAAGAGAATGAACCCAAAAAAAAAAAAGGGAACACCGGCACTCTCCTGGAAAGGAACTGGGGAACCCCACCACTTTCTCATCCCAAAAGCTCACACATGAAAATTTTCAAATTTAAATATCAAAACTGTGACCCCGGCGGTAGAAGAACCTACCGTTAAAAGAAGAAGAGAATAATGCTGTGACCATGGCGGCTCAGACATGAATATATATTTTTATATATATTAAATTTTAAAATATATATATATATATATGGACCGCGGTGGCCGAATGGTTGAGCGTCGGGTCAAAAATTCACGGGCAATCGGGGTTCGAGGGTTGAGCACCGGGGGCCGGCGGTTGTTCCCTTGGGCAAGGGAAATTCACCTCGATTTCCTGCTAGCCCCTGGGGATAAGCCAGCCAAATCAGTGCCGGGGGAAATAAGATGGTGACTCATAAAAAAAAAAAAAAAAAAAAAAAAAAGGGGGGAAGGCAATGACGTCAAAGGGCCCCGTTTTTCCGAATGGTTAGAGGTTGAAATAACACGTCACGACGGCAATCTGAGTCGAGGTTCGAGCACGGCCGGGCGTTTTTCCCTTGGGCAAGGAACTTTTCCCACCACCTCCCCCAAAACCCCCCCCACACCCCAACCCCAAAAAAAAAAAAAAACAAAAAGAACAGGCACCCCGTGGAAAAGGCTGGGGGCCCACCCCCGTAAAAAGTCCAAAGCATCCCAAATGAAAAAAAAAAGAAAAAAAAAAAAAATATCATGCTGGACCCCGGCGGCCAAATGAACCCCCGTTTAAAAGATGATGATGATATATATAATATATATATATATATATATATATATATATAAAAAATATATAATTTTTCTTTCTTCAAAATGCCTTTTCCTTTCAGGGTGTTGGCGACATGGTTTTCCATCTTGGGTTTTGTTGTGACAAAATTTAAACAGTTAAAATTCGTTACGGACATTCAACCATGATTTTTTTTTGGCAATTTACAGCAGTGGGTTTTCCATTTTCCTCTGCCAAGTAATTTAAGGGGCACCATTT
Source organism: Penaeus monodon (assembly GCF_015228065.2). Taxonomy (NCBI): domain Eukaryota; kingdom Metazoa; phylum Arthropoda; class Malacostraca; order Decapoda; family Penaeidae; genus Penaeus; species Penaeus monodon. The sequence goes on along the minus strand of NW_023644126.1, from coordinate 949 downwards.
CCCCCCTCGGTGAGGCCAACAGCCGACCTTGGTGCCCAGGAGGCCGTATCTAGGTTTGATTTTAAAACACCAACACACCAAAAACACACACACACACCCAACAAAAACACACACACACACAATATAATAAATTAATATATATAAAATATATATTATAACTGTAAGAACCACCTATGGGTTTAAAAGAAAGGTTCGAGGTCAAACAAGGAGTGCGACAGGGTTGATTTTGTCTCCGCACCTCTTTAATAATATTTGAAACAATTATGGAGGTGCTCTAGAGAATTTTGAAGGAACTGTAGTGTTGGAGGATACAAAATATCAAATCTAAAAATAAAGCCGATGTATAGTTTTTTTTTCCACAATATCATTTAACTACAACAATATAGAAAAATTAGAGAAAAGCAAGCGAAAGGTGGTTTGTTTTTTATGCCAAAAAAAAATAAGATCATGAAGATTCAAAGATAACCGGGAAGAACAATGATGAACAGTTTCAACAATGGAAGATTGGGAAAAAAGTGAAAGAGTTCACTTTTCTTGGAGTGTTTTTTTCTAATCATTGAGATTCACCGGTATAAAAAGAAGTTACCTTTCCAAAAAAAGCCACAGTTGCTCTCAAACTTCTGGAAAGACCGAAGCATTACCTACGGACAAAGCGAGGTTATTGAACTCATAGTTTTCCCCCAAATTTCGTCATATGTTCAGAGTGTTTGGTGCTGAAAAAAATAACAATAAAAAGGTCAATAGTTTTTAAATGTTGTGTTACAGCGAGTAGTAGTATTAACTGGACAGAGAAAAAACGAAAATGAAGTGCTGAGAAAAAAAAATTAAAAGACCGGCTTTTGAACAAAAAGAAACTAAAATTTATTAATTTTTAAAAAAAAAAAAAAATTTGGGGGGATTTAAAAAAAAAAAAAAAATTAAAAAAAATTAAAAAAAAAAATTTTGCGGG
>NW_023644125.1:0-8828 GCF_015228065.2 Penaeus monodon | reverse complement strand
AAGAAAAAAAAGAGAATAGGTGAAAGGGGGAGAAGAGGGGCGGAAAAGGGGGAATAATATTTGAGAAAGAGAGAAAAAGGGAAAAAAAGAAGTAGGAGAAAAATTAATAATAAAATAAAATAAAAAAAAATAAAAGAAAAAAGGGAGACGAAGAATTTTTTTAAAAGGAAAAGGGAAGAAAAAAAGAATGGAAAAAAAATTGAAAAATGGGGGGGTGAAAAAGGGAGGGCGCAAGGGAGGAGTAAAAGACAGGAGGGGGGGGGGGCAGAGGAGAAATTTGTGTGGACGAGCCCACCACTGCCACGCTATCCCTTCGGCCCCCCATGCCCCGGGGTTTTTTCTTTCGAGCGAACGAGCGAGCGAGGTGAACGACCGAACGACCGTTTGGGCCTTTTCAAGACGCTCGGGGAACCTTTCCCGCTACCTTCACGTCCCTTGGGTAGGCAGAAAGGAGAAACGCAGTTTTCTGGAGGTGAGGGTTTAACAGCACCTTGGCCCCCTCACCCGCCGGCGCTATATCCGCACGCAGGTTATGTACCTTTGACCCTATGTGCTCGAAAGTCCGACCGCCGCTTTTCCGGACCCCGTAAACCCAAAGTAGTATGGGTTTAGTTTCCCTTTTGCGAGGTTAGCTATTTTTAGCGGAGTGTTTGTGCCGATTTTAGTCGCGCGTCCCGTACGTTTGTGTGTAGTGTGAGTGTGTACGTGTCGTGTTTACGCCGTGTTTTACCGTTTCATGTTTTTGTTTGTTTTACCTTTTCAGTGTTTTATTTTACTTTTTACGTGCACGTGCTTGTTACCCTTTACTGCCATGTTTGCCCTTTTTTAATTTTTGTTCGAACATTTGTCTAAAAAAAACTAAAAATTTCGACGGCGGGTTTGCAGACCCCCAAGCCCTGAAAAAGCCTCCAGAGGCACGCCCCAGACTCCCTTCGCGAGACATGTTCGTGGGGCAGCGGGAATTTATAGTTATTTAAAACCATAATTATAGTTTTTTTGTTTGTAGTATTGGGGAGTCAAAATTAAGGGAGGGGGGGGGGGGGACACCAGAGGAGCAGGAGGGGGGGAGGGGCGGAGGGGGAAGGAAGGGGGGGGGTCAGAGAGGAGACGGGAGGGGGGGGAGGGGCAGCAGAGGAAAAGGGAGGGGGGGGGGGCAGCGAGGAGACAGGAGGGGGAGAGGGGCACCAGGGGGAGACAGGAGGGGGGGAGGGGCGAGAGGAGACGGGAGGGGGGGGGGGGGGCAGCAGAGGAGACAGGAGGGGGGGAGGGGCACCAGAGGAGACAGGAGGGGGGAGGGGCACCAGAGGAGACAGGAGGGGGGGGGGGGGAGCAGAGGAGACAGGAGGGGAGAGGGACCAGAGGAGAAGGAGGGGGGAGAGGCACCAGAGGAGACAGGGGGGGGGGGAGGGGCCCCAGAGGGGACAGGAGGGGGGGGGGGGGCAGAGAGGAGAAGGAGGGGGGAGGGGCGCAAGGAGACCAGGAGGGGGAGGGGCAGCAGGGAGACAGGGGGGGGGGGGAGGGGCACCAGAGGAGAAAGGGGGGGGGGAGGGGCACCAGAGGAGAAGGAGGGGGGAGGGGCAGCAGAGGAGCAGGAGGGGGGGAGGGGCAGCAGAGGAGACAGGAGGGGGGGGGGGCCCCACCAGAGGAGACGGGGGGGGGGGAGCCGCACCAGGGAGACAGGGGGGGGGGGGACCAGAGGAGACAGGAGGGGGGGGGGGGCGCGAGGGGGACAGGGGGGGGGGAGGGGCACCAAGGAGACAGGAGGGGGGAGGGGCAGCAGAGGAGAAGGGAGGGGGGGGGGGGCAAAAGGGGGGGACGGGGGGGGGGGAGGGGCCCCAGAGGAGACAGGAGGGGGGGAGGGGCAGCAGAGGAGACCGGAGGGGGGGAGGGCCAGCACAGTGGAGACAGGAGGGGGGTGAGGGGCCCCAGAGAAGACAGGAGGGGGGAGGGGCACCAGAGGTGAAGGAGGGGAGGGGGGGGCACCAGAGGAGTCAGAGGGGGGGGGGGGCGCAGAGGGGGGACAGGGGGGGGGGGCACCAGAGACGGGAGGGGGGGGGGGGCCCCAGGGGGAGACAGGGGGGGGGGGCAGGGGGGAAAAGGGGAGGGGGGGGGGGCAAGGGGAGTCGGGAGGGGGGGGGGGGGCAGCAGAGGAGACAGGAGGGGGGGGCACCAGAGACAGGAGGAGGGGGGGGCACCAGAGGAGACAGGAGGGGGGGGCCCCAGAGGAGACAGGAGGGGGGGAGGGGCCCTGGGAGACAGGAGGGGGGGGGCACCAGAGGAGACAGGAGGGGGGGAGGGGCCCCAGAGGAGACAGGAGGGGGGGAGGGGCACCAGAGGAGACAGGAGGGGGGGGGGGCACCTGAGGAGACAGGAGGGGGGAGGGGCACCAGAGGAGCAGGAGGGGGGGAGGGGCACCAGAGGAGACAGGAGGGGGGGAGGGGCAGCAGAGGAGACGGAGGGGGGAGGGGAGCAGAGGAGACAGGAGGGAGGGGCACCAGAGGAGACGGAGGGGGGAGGGGGGGAGGGGAAACCAGAGGAGAAGGAGGGGGGGGGGGCGGAGGGGGGGACGGGGAGGGGGGGAGGGGCGCGAGACGGAGGGGGGGGAGGGCACCAGAGGAGACAGGAGGGGGGGAGGGGTACCAGAGGAGACAGGAGGGGGGGGGGGGCAGCGAGGAGACAGGAGGGGGGGGGGGGGCACCAGAGGAACGGGGAGGGGGGGGGGGGGGGGCACCAGAGGAGACAGGGGGGGGGGAAGGGGCAGCAGAGAGGTGACAGGGGGGGGGAGGGGCACCAGAGGAGACAGGAGGGGGGGAGGGCACCAAGGAGACAGGAGGAGGGGGGGCCCCCAGGGGGGACAGGAGGGGGGGAGGGGCACAGAGGAGACAGGGGGGGGGAGGGGCACCAGAGGAGACAGGAGGGGGGGAGGGGCAGCAGAGGAGGGGGGGGGGGGGACCCCAGAGGAAGGGGGGGGGGAGGGGACCAGAGGGCAGGAGGGGGGGGCACCAGAGGAGAAGGAGGGGGGGAGGGGACCAGAGGAGCAGGAGGGGGGGAGGGGCACCAGAGGAGACAGGAGGGGTGGAGGGGCACCAGAGGAGACAGGAGGGGGGGGGGCACCAGAGGAGACAGGAGGGGGGGGGGCACAGGGGAAAAGGAGGGGGGGGGGCACCAGGTGAGGGAGAAGCCAGTGAGCGACTCAAGTGCCATCCGACACCCCGGGCCGCCGTTTTTTTAATTTCACTTAGAAATTGGGAAAAAATTACGTTTTTGCCTTTTCTCGCCTGTGGTATTTCTTTTCTTCACAAAGGGGAGCTATGATGGTTTTATTAGAGTTTTAGTCGGTTGTATTTGTTTGAAGATAGGTTGTTTGTTTGTTTTTTTTTATAGTATTTTAATAGTTTTAAATGACATTTATTTATGAGTTTGTCCATGCCTTAAGTGGGCACGGTTTTAAAATTATACGATATTTTGTTAATCTATGCTCACATGTTGTTTTTATATTTTTTAAACAGTCGATTTGAGGTATAGTAAAAAATTATATATATATTTGTTATCTTATTTGTATTTCCCTTACCTTTTTATTACCCAAATTTTGCCAAAATCATTTTTACTATTTTTTCGATATTTTTTGGGTTTTCAATCGTCAGAGCCACAGGCCATGATAATACCAAATCATTGTCATAAAGATTGCGTTTTTTTTTATTGCTCTTATAAATTATTTTTCAAAATAATAAGATTTAGATAATAATAAAATAATATAATAATAAAATAATAAATGTACAAAAAAAAAACGATTGTTCTCTTTTCAAGCTTAGTTAACAGCGATTGGATGCTTCAATTTGTTAGGACATGAAAATTAAAAGGTTTTCATCAAAGTAAAGGGAACAAATAAATTTTCAGGAATAGGTATTTTAGAGCGAAAAAATTCGAAAATATGTTGCCAAACTGGCTGTAAACATAAAAAACAAAAAAAACAAAAGAAGGGTTTTGGGCAAGGGAAAAAATTAAATCTAGGGGGCATGAAAAACCTCTCCACGGAACAGTTTGCAACTCGAAGCAAAACAGATGTAGATGAAAATTTCAAACCCCCAGTGGTTAGAAGCTCTGGACTAAAAGGGGAAACAGAGGGTTTTATTTTTCAGCCCAAAGATCAAAATTTGTTTACTAGAAACTATCAAGCTAAACTTGACAATGGCACTGATCAAAAGTAGGTTTTTTGAAGACAAGGTTGAGACAATTGACACCTTGATCTGGTTTCTCAATATTAACACGATGAAAACAAAAAAAGACAGACAGAGTGGGAAGTACCTTTTCACTGGAAGGATCGCAAGCATTTTCTATCGGAAAAACAGGATAAAGGACAAAAACCCTCCAGAGCCAGTTATGAAGGCAAAAGCACAATCTTGTGGAACTTTCCCAATTCACACAGATCGTACTATCAGGAAATGTCAATTCGCCATCAAGGACAAAAAAAACAACACTTTCCCGTTTATGATGGAACATCCCTTAGAAAGAAACGTTCCCCCCCAAAAAAAGTCTCGAAAAGATTCAAAGAAAAGACCTGGAAATAGGGTGGAAAAGATATGGGATTAAAAACCAAAACTTTGCCTGTTTTTTGGAGCTTTGGCCTTTTTTAAAGAAAAAAAAGGGACAGATACTTTCTTGAGCAAATACCAAGAAACCAAAATTTGAAGAAATCCAAAAAAAAAGTCTTAAACAGCACGCACAGTTCTCAGAAGAGCTTTAAAAGATGTGTTTTTGTTTGGGGGTGAATTATTTTTTACTGGAGTTTTGATTGTGGTTCGCATTTTTTGTGTTTTCGTTTATGTTCCATTGCCTCAAAAATTCAATCACCAGGTCGCTGGTATGCTCGGTGGGTTTTTTTTTAAAATTTGCAGATCTAGGAAATTTTGATAAAATAAAATAAAAATAATAATAATAATAATGATAATGTAATGATAATGATAATAATAATAATATAATAAAAATAATAACAATAATAAGTTAATCAATAATAATAATAATAATAATAATAATGTAAAGTTTAAAGAGTGATGATGATGATGTGATGATGATGAGATATGATGATGATGATGAGATGATGATGATGATGAGATGATGATGATGATGATGTTATGATGATAATAATAATAATAATAAGATTATAATAAAAATAAATTAAAAAAATAATAAGAAAAAAAATAAAAAGCTACTATGATGAGATGATAAAAGGAACATTTTTTTTTTTATAAAAGGATGCTATAAAAAAATGAAAGCGAAAAGATAAAAAAAATAATGGTATTGAGATATGATAATGCAATAAGATAATAAAGATAAAAATGACAAAGTACGAAGACTAAAACAACGACAGCAACAATAAGATACATTTATCTCTTTGGTAAAATTTCCAATCTTTTGGAAACACGCATAAACCAGGTACAGCAAAAAAAAACGAATTGGGGCATCGGATGTGGGGATGTATGGATTCGAAGAATGGTGTGCACACGACTGCAAAGGGGGACTGAAAAAGGTCAAGAACTAGGAGTGAAGGTCAACAAATGAAAGGTCACGAGGTAAAAACTATGGGACTTAAACGGTAATGTCCCCATATGTTTTCAGAGACTAGGTGGATTAGCGGAAAAAAAAAAAACAATTTCGAGGCATGAAAATTTGATCAATATAAATTTGCAATAATAGAGGCAATTTAGGGGTGGGAAAAAGGTCATCCCCATCGTAGAGGGAACGGCATGGGAAAAGAAAAAGTTTGAAATTATTTTTTTTTTTTTAATTTGAAAACAGGACAAACTTAACCCCCCAAAAAAAATCCCTTTTGGGAATTTGAGGATATTGGAAGTGTTTTTGAGACTTAGCCTTCAATTTTATGAGAAAAAATAAAAATAAAAGGGAAAAAAAAAGACCAAAGACAAGAACCCTTTGCCCTCAGTTACCAACCCCCTTCCCCTTCCCCCCCTCCTTAACCCTCGTTTTAACCCCCCCCACCCCACCCCGTCCAGCGGCGGGGCCCGGGCGCCCCGGGCCCCGGAGACAGTAAACCCGAAAAAAGCCCTTTGGGGAGAGATGGCAACAGACAAGTGGTTTCCCCCCCGAGTTACTCGACTTTCGTGGACGAAAACCGGAGAAGAGAGAGAAAAAAATGAAATCCAAATAATAAAAAAAAGGAAAAAAAAAAAAAAAGAGAAAAAAAAAAAAAAAGGTTCCCAAGTGCGAATTTTCCCGCGGGAAAATTACGCCTTTGGTATATGCAAAGTAATTTCTCCTTCACAAGCCATAAGCAGACGAGAGGAAGAAGCAAAGTTGCTTAAAATGTCATTAACTGTCCTCTTGCCGATCTCAGGGCTTTGGGGGGGCGCTCCTTTGAGGGCAAGAGGGGCGCTGTCCAAATACCTTTGTGAGCGTTTTTCCCTTTCCTTTAATTTTTAGTACATGAACGCGAGAAATGGAAAAGGAGACGGAGTGAGGGGAGACACGGTGGCATTTTTCGTCATAATTGTTAAGATATTGAAAGCGAGAGAATGAATGGGGAAAAAATGAGTGAGGGGAAAAAAAATTGCGGACCTGTTTTCATTATGATTTTAAACTATTTGGCGGAGAAGAGAAAAAGGGCGAATGAATGAGGGGGGAGATAGCCCCCTTCAGAGATGCGAGAGAGGAGATAAATAAGAGAAAAAAAGAGAGAAAAAAAAAAAAACGAATTTTTTGAAGGAAAAAAAAAAAAGGAAAAAAAAAAGAAAGGGGAGGAAAAAAAAAAAAAAATTTTTTTAAAAAGGGTTTAATTTTTATCGCCAGAAAAAAAAGAAGAAAAGTTAAAAAAAAAGGGAAAAGGAAGGAGAGAAAAATTTGTCACGGAAGAGAGGACAAAGAAATTGCAAATTTTCTGCCGAGAACAAAGAAAAAAGCGGAAGGAAAAAGGGGGAAATATGAGAAATGCCCATTCGTAGCAGTAATCCGCCCCGTAATGAGACTCCCCTGGCAGGGATCCAAAACATTTTTTTGAAAAGCAAGAGGGGGAGGGCCGGGGGAGATCTTGGGGGGAAACTCTTGCTCTCCGCGTTCAGCCCCTGTTTTTCGTCTTGCTCTTCCTTATCTACTCTCTATTATCTTGTCTCTCTCAGTTCTCATCTATCTATTCTCTTCTATCTTGCTCTCTCCTCTTCTCTCTCTCTCTCTCTCTCTCTCTCTCTCTCTTCTTTTCCTCTCTCTGCTTTTTCTCTCTCCTCTCTTCTCTTCTCTCCTCTCTCTCTCCTCTCTCTCTCTCTCCTTCTCTCTCTCTCTCTCTCTCTCTCTCTCTTGTTACTTTTTAAATAATGATAACAATAATAAAACATCAAAAAACAAGAATAATGATAATAATAATATAATAACGTGTTTTCACCAACAACCCCAAAAAAAATGAAAACAAAAATTATAACAGTGATAATACTTTTGGTTTTGGGCTTTTGTGGGTTCGTTTTTAGCGTCTGTCGTTTATTTTGCTTCCAAAATACCCCCTGGTGCAAGGAATGGCCCGGGGGTTTACATCCGCTGCAGTGCAAAAATCAAATTAGGCTGCAAGATGCAACGCATAGAACGTGTGTTAGTGTGGAAAATGTAGAATGTTTATTTAATATTCTCTCTCCCCTCTCTTTACTCTTAATTATATTATATAATATATAATTAAAATATATATATATTAAATATAATAATATATGTTGGGGTGTGTGTGTTTTGTGTGTGTGTGTGTGTGGTGTTGTGTATAACTACCTTATCTTTTAATATATATTATGTTTTAAATGTAAAAAAACAATAAGTATATAGGATACAGATAAAAAAAAAAGTTATATATATACATATATTTATAATACAACATTATAATAATATTATATATATTTATGCACCATTAACATATTTATAGATTAGTATATGTTTATATATCTATCCCTATACTAATTTTATGTGTGGCATAAAAAAATATAAATTAATATATATTAATAATTATAATATATTAATATTTTATTATTGGTGTGTGTGTGTGGGGGTGGTGTGGTGTGTGGGTGTTGTGGTGTGTGTGTGTGTGTGTGTATGGTGTGTGTGTGTGTTTGTAATTGCTTTCACAACATAACCACCACACACACACAACCCCCAACACACACACACACATAACATACATATTATAATTATATATTATATATAATATATATTAATATATAATATTTAATATATATACATATATATTAATATATAAAATAAAAAATTAATTATATATTTAATTATATATATATAATTATATGTATATATATAATATACATTATATATACAATTAGGCCCTGGGGGCGAGCGATTAGAGATCGGACTCAAGATGTCACGGGGGCAATCGAGTTCGAGGGGTTTGAGTCACGGCCGGCGCGTGTTTCCCCCGGCAAGGAACTTCACCTCGATTGCCCCCTAGAAAAAAAAAAAAAAAAAAAAAAAAAAAAAAAAAAAAAAAAAAAAATCGCCTTTAGAAGAAACGCAAGTGTCGTAGGGGAAATCACCCCCCCCTGGGACAAAAATCGGTTGTTAGGAAGGGCATCCAATCAAACAAGGGTGGCACTCCTTTAACCTCTCAGTATGAATTGAGAGAGGGGGTATGTCCTGCAGTGGGAAAAATGGGTGTTTAAAAAAAAAATTATATATATAAAATAATATATATATATATATTTTATAATATATATATTACATAAATATAAGATAAAGATAGTAGATAGAAAATAGATAGATAGAAGATAGATGTATATATAGATTTTGATATTAGATATAGATATATATACAAAAAATTTGGTATATAATAATAC
>NW_023644124.1:0-7500 GCF_015228065.2 Penaeus monodon | reverse complement strand
TATATTATAATATAATATATATATTATATATATATATATATATATATTATATATATATATATATTATATATGTATAACTGTACACACATTTTGTCTATGTGTGCTATGTTGTATGTATATAAACAAATATCTATATTGAATATTATATATATATATATATAATATATATATTTTAATAAAATTTTATATATTATATAATATATATTATATATAATGTATATACATTTACACAATATATGTCATTTGGTCTATGTGTGTTGTGTAAAAACAATATCAAATTATGAATTAATAATATATAATTATATTATATATTATATATATATATTATAATTATTTTGGTGTGTGTGTGTGTGTGTGTGTGTGGTGTGTGTGGGGTGGGTGTGTGTGTTTTGGTGTGTGCGAAAAAACATATATCTATATAGAATCGTTGTTCTTTTGGATTTGCGAATTTTCTGGCTTCGGGGCCTTTCACTTATGGCCCGGCCTATGTCAGCTTTTAGGTGTCTCTTTTGGGTTTTTTCTGACAATCGGTGTTTACCAGGGGCGGGGTGGGATTCCCAGCGGCGCCCCTTGCCGGGTGAAAGCATTCGTAATCTCTTTACCAACGACGGCTGTGTTCTGGGGGGGCCTTGTCTCAGGAATTGCGTGTGCACACAATTCTCTAGAATGTGAAGTGTGGCTTTCGGCTTGCCGTAATGCATGAACCCCTCTCTTACGTTTTTATTTTTGTAAAATTGCCATGCACAGTGGTAACTAGGCGCTTTCTTGAAAATGACTTCGGTCCCTCTGTTGTTTATTTCAGAGTTCCCAGTGGTTCTAGCCGGTGGCGTTGAGTACAGCTAGCTTCTGTAAAGCTGCGGGGGAAAGGGGTTGCCCATCACCGTAACTTTTTCCAAAGTAATTTTGGCCCTCGATGTTTTTCATGGATTAGGGGCAACCCCTGCCAACTTCGGCTATCGGGTAGCAAGTAATTCCCTCTACCCCTAGGGGGCGGGAACCCAGTTTAGATAATTCTTCCCCCTGTGCAAGAATCCTCTGTGCAGTGTGAGGAGGGTATTAGAAGGTAGATTTTGTCAGTGGGTGAGCGGGCTGGGCATCATGGCTCCTTGGGTCTGTATGTATGACACATGCCTTTCCCTCACGAACGCGTGATTCATGCTCCCATGATAGCACCTGCCTTGCCCTGTAGCGAGGGGGGCTGTCTGTTCCCCTCAGGGATATTTGGCACCCCTTTGCTGCGAAGCCGCGCCTGCAGTGTGGCTCAAGGATTGATGACCCATCGTGTAGATTTTTACTACCCGGAGGAGTGATGGTTGAAATGACCCTCGGGGTTTTCTGCCTTTAGGCGGGCGTACAATATTCATTCTTTTTGTTTCCCATTTTTTCAGCCCAGAACTCTATGGGTTTGTCCCCCACGGGGGGAGCTTCGACAAAGTCGGGGTGGGGTGAGTCCATGCCCTTGGCAAGAAGCTGTTCTTTGAGTGAGGGCGTAAACACCCTGGCTTGTGAGACACCCGGGATTGTTTGCAAACAGCTCGTTATCGTTCTGGGCGTTGACTATTTATGTCTTAGGTTTGATTCCTGGGAGCCTGGATGACCTTTGAAAAATATTGTGCTGCCATTAGATCGATTTGTGAGGCCAAGGGAGAAAAGGTTTGCCCCAGTAGGAGGTTGAGGCCCCTTCGCCCACCTTGGGGCACCCAGAATTACCCGGGGGCCTTCGTTTTGGCGGTCCCCATTTGGGGCCCTTTTATTTTCTCTTAAGCCAATCAGAGAAGGGGGGAAAGTTACAATGGGCCCTGAAGCATTACTAGAATGATTTAAAACTCTGTGCTGGCCCTATGCGTCTTCCACTCATTGCTCTCATACAGACAGCTTGATTTTTTCGGTAACCCAGGTTTGGACCCCCCTTCTGGAAGGTTTAATTGTTTGATTTTTTAAAAATTATTGCCGCGTCAAGCTAAGGTATTAGCGGCGAATACCTTTTTAAATAGAAATATTAAGATGTTTAAAACTTTAAAAATCATAAATGAATTTTTAAAAATAACAATAAAAAAATTAAAAAATAAAGCTAAATTATACCGAAGTGTTAAAATCTTTGCAAAAATTATGCTCTTTAAAATTTTTATTAAAAATATAGTCCCCCTAAGGAAACTAAAAAAGCCCTTTATGCACAATCCTCCCCCAAACATACGCTTTGGTCTGAGAATGTTGCAATTTTTCCACTACTGTGCAATCTTTAAAGGGGCTCTTGGCACCCCTCACAAAGTGCTTGACTTTTAGCCATCATCGGCCCAAGTCAGTCTTGTTGCCTGATTCTAGTTTTTTTTAATGAACTTCTACTTTTCGGTTGGGATGGATGCTACCACCCAACTGCCAAGGTCATCTCTAATCTCTCGATTTTATTTCTGGAGATATCCTCCTTTGTTTTTCCTTTTATCACGAAGAAAACTCCTGATGCGGGTTTTTCAGGTGGGTGTGTGGGGAATTGATTGATTTTTTAAAATTATCTGCCGCGTCAACAGCTAAGGGTCATTAGGGGCGAATACCTTGTTAAACAAAATATTAAATGTTTAAAATTTTAAAAAATTATCAATAGATTTTTATAATAACAATAAACAAATTAAAAATCAAAGCATAAATTTTTATACTCTAAGTTAAAAAATTATTGCAAAAACTTATGCAAATTAAATTTTTATTAAAAATTTTAGTCCCTCCCAAAGGGAAAAAATAATAAGACCCTCTAGTCCAATCCTCCCCCAATACTTTTTCATGTATAGGGGGGAGACAAGACATAGTTTTTGGTTGAAAATGTTGCACATCTTTCCACTAATGTGCGTTGTTAAGGTTTTGGCTCCTCAAAAGTCCCTGATTTTTAGCCATCATCGGCCCAGGTCAGTCTTGGGGCCCCGTTTTTAGCCTTTTTTAAGCAACTTCCATTTTGGGTTGGGAGGATGCTAGTCACCCAACTCCCAAAGGTCATCTCTAATCTCTCGCATTTTTATTTCTGGAGATATGCCTCCATTGTTCCTTTCCATTATCGCGAAGAAAAACTCCTGAGCGGGGTTTAGGTCGGTGGGGGAGAGGAAAACGAGCATCAAAAGGCTGAGGGGCACGCCTTTACCCTTCTGATAGCGGGGCTCATTCCCACTGCACCAAATGCCTGGCACCCAACACAGAGTTATCTTTTTACGTGTTGAATCATGCAACCCAATTTTGAACCCCCCTACTATGGAGTAGAGTTTAAGCTCTGATTCCTTGCAAGGCACTACGAGAGTCACAAAATCAAATAGAATGGTATGTAAGATCTCTAGTCATCGTAACGCTGAAAGGATGGTTAAAACTCTGCATGAAGACGAGGCTTCTAAGAAAGACTGCAGATGCATTTTCCTTTCGCCACTGTGCAAAGCCCACACCATTTTCAATTTCGAACCATCTGTATATATTTCGCCCGATCCTTGGTACTTAAAATATGCTGAAGAAATCGACTTCGCTTCAGACTCCCCCCTTTCCCCCAATTCCGACCAAATCCAGTCGATTTGATTAGCCCAAGGGGGGAATTGGTGAATTCCAACGCCAAACCCTTAGTGAGATTTTAAATTAATTCTTCACAAGATTCCTATTCCCCTACCTGGGATGGGCTATCCTCAAGGGGGTTAAAAACCAATCTGGGTAGGAGATCCCGGAATGCTTTGTAGTCTCGTGTAGTAAATCAGGTTTTCATGTAGTCCGGGTAATAAAAAGGGGGTTCTCCACTCTCATCATACAGGGACCCCCACAGGTGAAGACCTGAAAGCCCATGCAGATTCTGAGAGTCATTATGAACCGGTCCAACATCCGGGGAACAGGGGAGTTCAGATGTATAAGCTTTCCCCCTTTTGTCAAGTTACTACAATAAGCGCTCCCGGGAAAACGTAGAACGTTGGCGGTCGCACCCCCGATAAATGGAAAGAACCCCCAAAAAAAACAAGTGCTTTTGTAGCCTTACTTTTAACTGTTTTATGTGGGCACCCATGTAAATCTTGGTCAAAAATTAAACCAAGTACTTACCCCTTTGGGCAGATTGCATGGGTTTTTCCTAAATAGAGGGGAAAGGGAAAAACTTTCCTCCTTTTTAGAAATGTATCCATGGGCTTTCTTGGAGAAAATTTGAACCCAGATATTTCCCCACGTACAACCGATTTATTGCAGTCGCTGCATCCTTGCACATCCTTTTAAACTTCCTCCTGAGCATACAGGTAAAGTCATCCACATACAGTTACTGAAAGCACTTGGAACAAACTTTATGATGTAATTTATAGAATGGGAAACAGGTCACACTTTAAAACACTCCCTTGTGGGACCCTTCTAGTGATCTTCCCGGTTGAGAAAAAAGTTTCCTACCGAACTCTAAACTTCCTGTCAGCAAGGAAGCTTTTTATGAAGGTAGGGAATGCTCCTCTTAAACCAATGTATACAGCTTCATGAGTAGTTCCCCAAATGTATCGAAGCCCTTTTTAAGGTCAAAGAAGACTGTATCATGGAGGTCGCTGTGCGAAGGAATCCGTATGCATGGTCCATCCCCAAAAGTGCATCTGTGGTTGATCTTAAAATTTTTTAAAGGGCCCTATTGATATGGGGGCAAAACGTTTCTTTTCCCCGCAGCCATGTCAACCGAATTTTACCATTTTCTCCCTCGCTTGCAGATGCAGCTGGTGAGGAAAATGGTCTGTAATTTCCTGGTCGGGAAACATCTTTTCCAGGTTTAGGGAAAAGAAATGATTATAGCTTCTTCCCTGTGGGGTGGCACGGTCCTCCCTATAGATCCTATTTAAAAAGGGGAACAGGAATTCTGGGAGCTCTCTGGAAGTGAGATATCATTTGGTATGGAATATCCAATTCTTCGGGACTTTTACGGCAGAGCTGCTAGGCAGAGTCCCTCTCCTTTCGAAAAAAGGGGAAGTTGTATGGGAAATTCTGCTGCAGTCCACTGAGAATGACACTGGGTGTTTGTTCCGTTCTGCCTGAAAAGGTGAATCGAGCAGGTAAAATGCTCCAAGGAATCTCTGCCATGGATTTTTCTAGCCTTTGCAAAATCTTTTTTTTTCTGTGATGATTATGACAATTCAGAGCAGGGTTTTACAGGATAGCTCTTTCCGCGATCTTTTGCACCTGTCCCATACCCATGCTAAGGGGGTCCCAGAGTTAATTTAGGAGACATACGTCTCCACAAATCCGTCTCCCCCTTTAGCACGCCCTGGTCTTTGGCGGGTTTTTGTAATTGATCAAGGTTCAATGCTGGGGCGCATTTCAATTGCCTTAATGCAGCTTTTCTTGCTCTGCAGCTTGTTGGCATTCATCGACCACCATGGTACGGAGGTCGTGGTAATGCCCGCTACTTTTCGGAATAGTGCTTCGCTGCAAGGGGAATTCGTGATGTAGGTGAAACGCATCTTGAATACATGGAAAACATTCCCAAATCCTTTCAATACTAGTTGATCTAAAAAAAATTCCAATCCGCATGTTCAAGCACCATCTCTGCACTCCATTGGTGGAATACCCTTCACCTCCAAAAAATTGGAAAGTGGTCACTTCCAGCAAGTCTTCCATGACCTGCCAATTCAACTGTGAATCAGGTGAGCCTATGATAGGTCTATATTGGAGAATGTCCCAGTTTGAATGTGGAAATGTGTGGGAGTGTCCTGTTCAGTAAACGCATCTTAAAACAACTCCAAGGCCCCTTTCCTCAGTGTTTCACAAAGTGTTTTTCCCGAGGTGATGCCGACCATTGAAATCTCCCAAGAGTAGAAAAGGATGTGGAACTGCCAAGTAGATTTTCCAAAAACTTAATGTTCAGATTATGTGGAGGAAAAGGTAGATGGGGCAAAAAAGTGTAAGGTGGTAAGCTTTTTCCACAGCCTTTACCTGCGTGTTGTCTGAGGGGATGGCCTGGAAGGGGAAAATCTTTACGTACCATTACTGCTACTCCTACAGAGGGCCATTTTCAAAGGTTCCCTAATGGGCTTTAACTTGAATCCTCTCAGGAAAAGGGGTGATTTTCCTGGTCAAATCTTTTAGGGATACACAACGGGGTTTCATGAACTATAATGTTCAGTCTTCCCATTTTGCATGAATTCCCGAATTCCATTGGATTAGGGGTTTCCCGTTCTTTATATATTTCTTCATAAGGGGTTTGGGGAGCACCTTGGGCAAGGTTTGCCTCATACCTTTGGTGTCCCTTTCCAGATCCTGGGAGACCTTTTTAATATTTGTGACCTGTGGAAATAGTTTCCATTTTGGTTTCCTTTTGGACAGGTTCAGGATTTCTTTGCCGGGCAAAGGGCGGACCGAGCCTTTGCTTTAGGGGCATTCTGTCTAGCAGCGGAGGTTTCCCCGTGGAGTTTGGGAGTGGGGTCTTTTGGAAAGGTTAGGATTTCCCTTTTCCGGGCAAAGGGCATGCCTGAACCTTTACTTTTGGGGGATTCTGCCCGGCAGAGGCCCCTGTGGAGAGGTGGGAGTGGGGTGTCACGTTGAGGCCCCTGGAGCCCTTTCCCGAGCCCCAAAAAACCTTTCTTTGGGAGGGGTCTCCTAATAGAACCCTCACTCCTACTCCGTTTCTGGTGAACAACTCACCAGAGGGAGGGCAGCAATTTGGGACGAGGTTTTTGAGGAAGTGGGGAGGGGGTTGCTGTAAGAAGCATTGGAGGGCAAGGGTTGGTGGGGGAAAGGGGGATGGGGTAGAACCCCAAGTAAAGGGCCCACCTGGGTGCAAAAAAGCACCGGGCACGCACTTTCCCTCTGGAAAACTAAAATTTCTTCCTAAAGTAGTGACCTACCAAGCCAAGAACTTACCCCTGATTCCTTTTTGGTCAGGCTCTCCTGAATGGCAAGAGGACTTTCCAATTCAAAAAACCTTCTCCAGGTTTTAAGGAAAACTACCAAAGAGTGCCCATGTTTTTGTGCTCAAGGCATGGCTATGCTGTGCGCTGTGCTCATGTCCGGGTGAAACCCCTGGAGGTGTTATCGGGGATCCCCTTTTCCATCGAGCCGGTTCAGAACCACCTCTCGGCCATCTTGGCCAACGCTAGGAGAGAGTGGGGTGGGACTTTCCCGGCTCCCTTTTGGGTTTTGGGGATGGGAATTGGTACCCCTTTTCCCGCTCGGGGTAGAGTGAAGTTTCCCCGGGGCTTTTTGATGAGTTGCAGGAAGCAAGCTCACCTACAAGTCCCCGGGGGGAGATGGGGTGGGGGGAGATTTCCCCTCAGAGCCCGGGGCTGTGTTAAATGGTTTTAGCATTCTTAGTTCCCTCAGAGAAAAAAATAAGTCGAGTTTTCGGGTTCGGCTGCCCTTTTTGATATGAGCAATCGTTTTTGGGTTTTGGCGTTCTTGTTTACCCTCAGTTTGGCTGGCAGGCTGTTGCTATTGTTCTCGAGAGAACTCGTGCCCTCTGTTCGCTTCGGGGGCTGGGGGTTTTATTTTTTGGTCCCCTGCCCTTCCCTTTTTTTTTTGGGGGGGGGGGGC
>NW_023644123.1:0-8830 GCF_015228065.2 Penaeus monodon | reverse complement strand
CTTTTAAAAATTTGTTTCATAAAATCATTGATTTTTTTTTTTCTAATTAAAAAATTTTTTTAAAAAATTGACCAAAATTTTCCTCCCGCAAATTTTTTCAAAAAAAAACCCCTCGTAACCATAAAAAGAAAAAAAGTTTTATCCATCAGGGCCAAGGCCGAAAAAAGCCTTCAAGCTGTCCGCTCAGGGGGGGAAACATTTTTTGGGCAGCTGTGACACCCCCGCAAAACAATCTTCTTTCCCAATTCGGGGACGCAAAAACCAGGTAAGTCCCTTGGGTTTTGGAGGGTAAATTTTTTAGGTGGTACCCTTTTTTACAAAAAGTCGGGGCTTGAGAGTTATTTCCCCTGCTAAAAATTTTTATGGAAGTTTTTTTTTATGAAATTTTTTGCAAGGGTTTTTTGGGAGCTTTCCCCTTTAAAAGATGTTGTATATTTTTTTTTGGTGAATGCGTGTTTTTGGTGTTCAAGCGGTTTGGGGTAAAAAAAAAAAACTGTTTTTTTTTTAAGTGGGGGTAAAAAGGGCGGGTTTTAGTTCCTCCTTTTTTTTTTTTTTTTTTTTCCTAAAAGCCATTTTTGCATTTTGTAAAAAAAAGAAAAAAAAAGAAAAAAGAAAAAAAAAAAAAAAAAAAAAAGAAAAAAAAAAAAATTTTAAAAAAAAAAAAAACACACACACACAAAACACCACAACACACCCCCCACCCCACACAAAAACCCCCCCAACACCCCAAACAAACCCCCACACCACACCAAAACCACACAACCACACCCACCACCAACACCCCCCCACACACCCCCCAACACACAAAACACAACACCACACACACAACACACACACACACACACCCCCAAACACACCCCAAAACAATCTATATCTAATCTATATCAAATTTTCTATATCTTTATCTATTACTTTTTACCTATCTACCTATCTACCTATCAACCTATCTATCTATCTATCTATCTCTCTATTATCTTCTATCATTCTATTATTTTCATCTTTATAATATTAATATTTTAAAATATAATTTTATAAAATATTATTATATAAAATATAAAAATATATATTAAACCTTTTTTTTATAGGGCCCCGTTCCTCTTTCTACTACCCCCAAAAAAGAAAGGAATCACGTTTGAAAAAACGATATTCTCCCTTTCGCGAAAAAAAAATTTATCAATAATTTTCGAAATTTCTTTTTTTTAAAAAAAAAAAAAATCGCGAGAGAAAAAAAAAAAAAAAAAAAAATTTTTAGTTCAAAATGGGTTAAAAAAAAATTTTTATGCTACAGACGAGAAAATTTTTAAAAAGAAAAAAAAGTGAAATTATCAAATTAAAAAAAAAATTTTACATAAAAAATTTAACCTTTTTTGGGGGAAAAACTGTTTATTTCTCCCCCCACACTCTGTTTTTCTTTTTTGCTTCTCCCCTTTTTCCCTCCTTTTTCAAAAGGCATTTTTAAAATATTATGCCCTCTTCTTTTTTTGGTCCCTCTTTTAAAGATCATTCCACACATACCTTTTTTTCTTTTTTTTTCCCTTTCCCTCTTTTTTTTTTTCCTCTTCATGATCATTTTAACCCCACAAACCTTTTTTTTAATTTTCTCCCCCCCTTTTCTTCTCCTTTTTCAAAAAATCATTTCCAAACCCACCCCCCTTTTTCTTATGTTTTTCCCCCCCATTAAAAAAATCTTCAAACCCTTTTTACCTTTTTGTTCTCCAATTTTCTCCCCCCCCCCCTTTTTTTCCCTCTCCTCTTCAAGAATTCTACCACACCCTATTCTTTTAATTTTTCTTCCCCCAACCCTTTTTTTTTCTTTAATGTTCTCTCCTCTTCAAGGAATTTGTGGAGGAAAGGGACGACGGTGAACGAGAAGACGCTGACGGAGCTCCTTCCTGAACTCCCCAGAGGTTGGGTCTCGGTTTCTCGTCAGAACCTTCGGTAGTCAGGTGCAACGTCATCGGTAAAGGTGCGGGGTTCGAGGTGCGAGGTCGTTGATGGTGGAATGAGTGAAGGGAATGAGGTAAAGTGAGTGTGTGTGTTTGTGTATGTGTTTTGGTGTTTTGTTGTGTGTGGGTGTTGTGTTGTGTGGTGTGTTGTGTGGTGTGTGTTGTAGGGAAGGGAATTGGACGACTTTGAGTGAATGAGAAAAAAGAGTGAGTGAAAGATGAATGAGTGAGTGAATGTTTTGTGTTTATTTTATATAATATATTAATTATATTATATATATATAAAATATTATATTTTATATATATATAATATATATTTAGTGTGGTGTGGGTTTGTGGTGGGGTGGTTGGTGGGGAGTTGTGAGTGTGATGTTGAGTTGTTGTTTGTGCTGTGTGTTGGGGTTGTTTTTTGGTGTGTGTGGGTGTGTGTGTGTGTTGTTGTGGTGTGTGTGTGTGGTTGTGTGGTGTGTGTGTGAGGGAATGGAATGGGGACGACTATTTGAGTGAATATAGTATAAAAGAGGAGGGAATAGTTTTGAAGAGTGAGTGAATGTTTTTTTATATATTTTAATATATAATATATAAAATATATATATATATAATATAAAAATTTTATATAGTGTGAGTGTGTGTGTGGGGTGTTGGTTTTGTGAGTTTTGAGTGTGAGTTGTTGTGAGTGTGAGTGTTGTGTGTGTGTTTTGTGTGTTTTTGTGTGTGGGTGTGTGTGTGTGTTGTTGTGTGGTTTTGTGTGTGTTTTGGGGTTTTTGTGTGTGTGTGTGTGTTGTGTGGGGGTGTGTTTGCGTTTTTTGTGTGTTGTGTTGTCCTGTTGTGGGGTTGGGGTGGGGGTCTGTTTTCTGTGTCTTGGTGTTTGGGGGTCTGTTTTCTGGTTGTTTTGTGGTTTGTGTGTCTTTTGTTTTTTTTGTGTTTTGGTGCGTATCTGTTTCTGTGGGCATGGTGGTAGGGTGTATCTGTGTAGGTTTTTTGCAGTAGTTGGGGTAAAAGTCGCTATAATTTATATGATTTATTTGTTTATATATATCGGGACATACTTTTTTTATAAATTCATTAATCTGTAAGAAGCTCAAATAAAGGGCGCACTGTCATAGCTCATACAGGGGGACTTAAAAAAATTTTACATAGAGAGTTTCCCTTTTACAGTATTGGGTTCATATAATTTAGTGGTTTCAAAAGTTTTAGCAATTCTGTATTTTTATTACTGGTATATATTATTCCTAACTGGAAAAAAAAAAATGTCAATAGAAAACCATTTTAGTATAGGTAGATCATGTTAGAGTAAATGGGTACACTATCAAATTTTCTACTTCTGGCATTTATTTCCAGAAAATTTTTTTACAAAGCTTTTTTTTTGTATTGCAGTCTGAAGAGTATTGGGTTAAATAGACAGTTTTATGTATATATATTTTTTTTTTAAGGAGTATCTTTTTATATTTCTGATAGACTTCTGGCTCATATTTGGTCATAACTTTGAGAAGATAGTATGACATTTGGGGAGGGGACACTTGGATATCTATTTTAAAACACATTTCAAATTTTCATTCAATGTTAAAATTATATAAAAATAAATTTTCAGAAATCAACCCTTAAAAAAAAGATATTCCCTGTTAAATTCTGATGTTACTCTATTCTTCATGGGCTAAGAAACCAAGTGATTGTTGGAAATTTTCTTTTTGGGGAGGCTTTTCGTTTCGCAAGGAAGTTGAGGTTTTGTCCACATTCATAATCTTTTCATTCAATTGATTTCTGTGAAATATAAAGTTTTAATGTCGGTTGTCTCTTTTAATCTTTTTATTACGCAGGAGGTACAGGTCAATCGGGGCGCCAAAAGGAAACACAAAAGTGTCCATTGAGTAAAGTAAAAGAATCAATTTTTTTGTGGGTTATTAGAGGTGGTTTAAAAAGTGATGTTTTTAAAATTTTTTCCCAAGATTAAATTTAAGTGCCCATGTGTATTTTGGTTAATGACATTTCTTTTACTATAACCTTATTTTGAATGTATGTGGGACAATCTGAACCTAAATAGATCTTGGTTGGACATTTTTCTTTACATTCACTTCAGTCCTATCCTATCCTTCCTCCAGCATGTGGTATGACCCAAGGAAAATGCCGATATAGCGTACCCTCGCTTGTATGTTTAATGCACGAACTGCCGTCGACCTCATCCAGAAGATCACAGACGAAACTACGGAAGAGAGACGACGGAGGAGACGACCGAATCCGTCCACAGAAGCCGACACGGAAATCACGACTTTCGCCTCCGTTGAGAATGACACACAAAGAGCGCCGCAGCTCCTCCTCTGTCCTCATCCTTGAAGGTCGAGGGTGGGGAACCAACGCTGTCAAGGGCGAGTGGCCCTGTGGATGGTGTACC
Source organism: Penaeus monodon (assembly GCF_015228065.2). Lineage (NCBI taxonomy): Eukaryota > Metazoa > Arthropoda > Malacostraca > Decapoda > Penaeidae > Penaeus > Penaeus monodon. The sequence continues at coordinate 4,495 of NW_023644123.1, read as the reverse complement.
TGCAATTGCTCATCAAAAGGCTCTCTGCTCTACTGTGGCGGAACGATCCTCAGCCCCGCGGTTCGTTCTGACGGCCCCCCCACTGCGGTGTTCGATGTGTAAGTCTCCGGGTGGAAGTGGAACAAAAACGCTGCTGTGAATCCCGTGGGGGCGTTTAGAACACGTTTTGTAGGTACCAGGGGCTTTGCTGAGTTGCCCTGTCCGAAGATGAAAGGGAATCAGAAGTCTTGCCGGATATATGAAATGTTGTCAATGGAAGGTTGAAACAGCGATGCTCTTTCAGGAATATTGAGAAAAGGCGACAAGGGTGGTGGGAAGGCTAACGAATACGACTTGAAGAACAAAGAACGAGACAGTCACCCCAGTCCATCAGGGTTCAGAAGATCATCCTCCACCCGAAAAATATAGGTCGGCGACGCAGGTATGGCGGTCACACACCACACATACTCATAGTATTTTCATCTCCATTTCTCTCTCTCTCTCTCTCTCTCTATCTCTCTCATCTCTTCCTCCTCTCCTCTCTCTCTCATCCTCTCCTCTCTCTTCTCTCCTTCTTCTCATCTCCCATCTCTCTCCTTTCTCTCCCCCCTCTCTCCTCTTTCTCCCCTCTTTTTTCCCTCCCCTTTTTCCCTCTTCCTCTCTCTACCTCTCTATCTCTTCTCTTCTCTCTTTTTCTCTCTTCTTTCTTTCTCTTTTCATTGGGCTATCTATTTCTAACCAAAACTCCAGCTATTGCTAACTAACTACAGATATAATTTTATTTGCATATCCCTCCCCCCCCCCCCCCCCAATATAAAATACTATTTCTCAGAGAAAAAATTTCCCACAGAGGGGGGGATATTGTTTTTCTACTGATTTTGCAAAAAAAGACCTGGTCGGGGGGTCGCGGCGGGCCGGGGGCCCCCCATTTGGGCCTGCCCCCCCCCGAGGGGCGAAACTACGGGAACTTCAACCCCCAATTTTTTTTGGGGGGGGGGGTTTCCCCCCTTTTGGGGGGTTTTTGGGGGGAAGGGGGGTTTTGGAAAAAAGCCCTTTTAAAAAGGGGAAGAAATTTTTTTGTACTTTTGGGGCCGGGGTTTGGGGACCCCCCCCTTTTTCCCCGGGGGGGCCTTTGGAATGGGGGGGTTTTTTTGGGGGGTTGGGGGGGTGGGTTTTTTTTTTTTTGGGCAGGAAACCGGAAAAACCCCCTTAAAAATTCCCCCTTTTGGGTTTTTTCCCCAAAGCCGGGGAGGGAAGGAAAGGTTTAAAAAGGGGACCCTAAGGGTAAACCCCCCCGGGGGAAAAAAAAGGGAAGGGGGAAAAAAAAGAAAAAAAAAAAAAAAAAATTAACGCCCCAAAAAATTTTCCCAACGAAAAAAAAAAAAACGTGCCCCCTTAACCCCTCTCGTACACAGGGAACACGAATAACCCCAAAAAACTCGGGAATAATTGAAAACAAACTTATGTTTTAGTTCAAGATGAAGACCTGAACGAAACAGATTTTCTCCCAGGTGTTGCACAGCCTCCGGGGGGGAAATCCTGCCTCGGGGATTCTGGGGGCCCCTTTGTGTTATTGCACTGGGGACACTGTGGGGTACCATTAGTGGTGTTTCTCTTTGGGGCCCCATTACTTTTTTTTCATTAATTTGAGATTCATTTTTTAAAAACTGATTTTCCTTTTCATCACTAGTTGGAATTAGTTTTTTTTTTTTTCAGGGGGGCAGTTTTTTTAAGCGTCTTGGGTTTCCTGATTACACTATTAATTGGTTTTCCCCCAGATTTTGAGACGGTAGTTCGAAGAAAAAGAACTTGGTTTTTTTTTTAGTAAAAAAACGTTCTTTTGTTTTTAATCTTATTTTGAACTTCCCTTTTTTCAGCTGGTTTTGTCTCTTTTTTGGAAAAAGGGGGTTTTCGTCCCCCGGGTACCCCGGGGGTCCAAAACCCCAAACGTTGTAGAATACACCCATGGATACTTAGAATAATTCGCAAAGAAAAATGCAAGGATTTTATCTAGGGAAAGATGCTTGGAGGCTGGAAGGCAGAGGGGTGTTTGTGTTCTTTTTTTTAAAATCTGATGTCTGTATGCGTTCCCTCGTAGAGGAAATGTGGTGAATATATATTCCCTTTTTTTATATATTATTTTATGAATTATTTTGCTTTTTAATATCTATTTATTATTTTTGTATTTTTGTAGGGTTTTTATAAAAATTTTTGCAACGGTGGGGGCGTAGTCACGGAGATTGAAGGTATCCTAAATTTTTCCAGAAAGGGGGGAAATTTTTAAAACCCCCCGGATTTTTACGGAAATATTTCATAGGAAACCCCTTGGGGGAATTAAGAATTTTATTGGGAAAATTTGGGGGTTTCTCCCCCGGGGGGGGGTTTTTTTTTTTTTTTTTTTGGGGGGGGGGGGGGGGCCCCAAAGATATTATGCCACTGGCCGGGGGGGGATTAAAATTTTTTCCCATGTAGTAAGGTTTTTGGGGTGGAATTTTTTTTTTAGATCCTTTTTTTTTTTGGTACAAGTTTGTTGTTTTGATGTTTTTAAATTTTAAAATTTTTTTAAATTTTTTTTTTAAAATTAAAAAAAATAAACTTAAAGAAATTTTTTTTTTTTTTTTTTTTTTTTCCCCGAAAAAAAACCCCACTTTTTAAATAAAAAACACACACAAAAAACCCCCACACCAAAAACCAAAAAACCCCACAAAACCAAAACAAAACAACCCCCAAACAAACACACACACAAAAAAAAAAAAAGGGTGGGGGGTGAAGAAAAAAAAAAAAGGGGGGAAAAAGGGGGAAAAAAAAAAAAGGGGGGAAAAGAAAAAAGGAGGGAAAAAAGGAAAAAGGAAGAAGAAAGAAAAAAAAGAAGAGGCAGATGGAAAGAGAAGGAAAAGAGAAAAAAAAAAAATTTTAAAGGGAGGTTTTTTTCCCCATACCCATCTTTTCCATTTGTATTCCTTTTCCCCGGGGGAAAAAATTTTTCCCCCTTTTTCCCCCTTTAAAAACTTTTTTTTTTTTTTTGAAAAAAACTTTTTTTTTTAAATTTTTTAAAAAACCCCCCAAAAACCCCCCTTTTCCCGTTTTTGGGCTTTTGAAATTTTTGCATTTTTTTCCCCACCTTTATTTTTTTGGGCCCCCTATTTTTTTTAAAAAAAAAGGGGAAAAAAAACCTTTTTTTTTCCCGGAAAAAACCAAAAAAGGGGAAAAGGCCAAAGGTTTTAAGGGGAAATTTTTAAAAACCCCCTTTAAGGGGGGAAAAAGGGGGGAAAGGGGTTTGGGGGGGGGGAAAAAAGGGGGGGGAAAAAGGGGGAAAAGGGGGGGGAAACAAAAAGGGAGAGAAAGAGGAGAGAAGAAAGGAAAAAAGGGAAAAGGGGAAAAAAGAAAAAAGAAGAAAAGAAAAAATTAAAAAAGGGGGGGAAAAAGGAATTTAAAAAGGGAAAAAGGGGGAAACCGGAAGAGAAAGGGGGAAAAGGGGGGAAGAAAGAAAAAAAGGGGGAAGAGAAAAAAAAAAAAGAAAACCCAGAAAAAAAAAAAAAAAGAGGAAAAAAAAAAAGGAGGGAAAAAAAAAAGGGAATTTTAATATAAATGGGGGACAAAAAATTTAAGGGCCTTTTTTGTTCAAATTCCCTCCCTTTTTTACGCCGGGCCCAAAACCCCAAAAAAAGTAATTTAAAATTTTTTTTGGTTAAAAAATTAATTTTTTAAAAATATTTTTTTTTTCCTTTTAAAAAAATTTTTCCCAAAATTTCCCCCCAAATTATTATTAAACAAAAAAAATTATATAAAAAACCTTTTTTTAAAAACCCTTTTTAAAAAACAAAATAAAAAAATCTTTCTAACTCCCCCCGCCCCCTTTTAAATCTCCTTTTGTTTAAAATTTTTTCCCCCCTTTTCCCTTTTTTTTTTAAAAACCCCCCCCCCCAAAAAGAAAAATAAAAATTTTTAAAAAAAGGGGAGTTTTAAAAACCCTTTTAAATAATAAGAAATTTCCCAAATTTCCCAAACAAAAAACCCCTCCCCAAAATATAAATTAAAAAAAAAAATTTTTTTAAAAAAAAAAAAATAAGGAAAAAAAAGGGGGAAACAACAAAAAAAAATGAAATTCTAAAAAGGGGGGGAAAAAAAACCATATTTTTTAAAAAAAAAAAAGGGCCCCCCCCCCCCTTTTATTTTTAAAATTTATAAGAAAAAGGAAGAAAAAGAAAAAAAGGACGAAAATTAAAAAGGGGGGCCCCCAAAAAAAATTTTAAAAATAATAATAATTTTTAAAATTTTAATTTTTTTTATCGAAAAAGGGGGGGGAGGAAAAAAAAAAAAAAATTAATAAAAAAAAAAAAAAAGAAGAAAAGAGAGAAGAGAGAAAAAAGGGAAAGGAGGAGAAGAGAGAGAAGGGGGAAGAGAAAAAAAAAAAAGGGGGGAAAAAAAAAGAAAAAAGAAAAAATTTTAAAAAGGAAAAAAAAAGAAAAATTTTATAAAATAATTTTTTAAATAAAAATTTTAATAATATAAAAGA
>NW_023644122.1:7500-8830 GCF_015228065.2 Penaeus monodon | reverse complement strand
TCTCCCCTCTTCTCTTTTCCTCTCTCTTTTTCTCTCCTCTCTCTACCCCTCTCTCTTCTCTCTTCTCTCTCTCTCTCTCTCTCTCTCTCTCCCTCACTCTGTCTCTCGAATTTTTTCTGGCTCTCTGACTCTCTCTCCCCTTCTCTATCTATCTCCCTTCCCCCTTTCCCACCAACCCCCCCCCGCCTCTTTCTCTCTCTCTTTTTCTTCTCCAGTAAAGCCCCCTGTTTACCTGCTTTTTCTTTCTTTCTTTCTTTTTCTTTTTTTTTTATGAAATTTCTCGGTAATCTCTTTACATGATACAAAGATTGAAAAAAAAAATTTTCTGCAGGCATTGTCTGCAGGGGTCCCAAGCACCAACTGGAATTTTTACTTATCATTTGGGATATCTTTTTGACTGGGCGATATATGTATTGGTATCTTTGACTATCTACGAACAATCGATGTACTGGTATCCCCTTTTGACAATTTTCTAGTATCGACGTACCGATATCGCCTTAGAAAATGTTCTAGTGTCGAAGAAACCGATACACCTTTGACAGTTTTCTAGTATCGACGTACCGATATCCCCTTAAAAATGTTCTAGTGTCGAAGTACCGATATCCCCTTTAGAAATTCTGTGCATCGACGCCCATCACTGGTCTTAGACAAGCTGATTCGGTGGTTCTCCTCTTGCTTCATCATCTTTTCATTCTCTGCTGTCTTAATATTGCTTTTGATTATGCTCATGTATTGGATCTGCTTGTAACTATTTGCCATATATTCGTATTTTGATAGTTTTAAATATTTATTTATTCGTAATTATAATTTTCTTTGTACGGTGAATATTATCTAACTTAATTGTTATTGTTAGTTTATTCTCTGTTTTGTCTTTGTTATTTGAAATCGTTCACATGGATTTTTTTCCAAAGATTCGCTTCAATTATTGTTTCCAAAAGTTTATTTTCTTTATTGGTATTTCCAAATGGTCACTTTAATAATATTTTTAAAATGTACATTCTGTCATATCGTTTTCCAAGCTACGCAGACACGGGAAATACGCAGCGTATGTGACTAAGATCCTTAAGTGAGAAAATTACACTTTGGTTATGTTTCTTTTAAAATTTTGGCCTTTTATTGTTCAATTTATTTCAGTTTTCCAATTGACTGAAAATTCCTTTAATTTGAAATCTTTTTTTCCATTTACCAAAAAAGGAACTACGCAGCTTGGGATAATATGGAAATCCATTTTATTTTCTAAAAGAGGAAAAATGGTTTGCTGAATTATATAAACTGAACACTTGTGAAACTTTTCCTTTTGGAAGGGGTAAATCAATTTTTTTTTATTAAA
>NW_023644120.1:0-37955 GCF_015228065.2 Penaeus monodon | reverse complement strand
CCCCCCTTTTCCTCTCTCTCTCTCCTCTCTCTCTCTCCCCTTCTTTACGGGGAAGTAAAAATAAAAGTCTCAAAAACCTCACAAACGAACCACGTTTTTGCTTCTTAAAATTAATTTTTTCAGGGAATCACGAAAGGGAACGAATCCAACCATTTTCGTTTGTTTTAATATTCTAAAATTCAATGGAAATGATTTTTGCCCTCACTCCCTGTTTTTTAGGGTGACTTCGGTGGGGAAGTAAACCCAACTTTGTTTGTTAGGTTTTTTGGAAAAAATATAATTATTTTGGGAAAAAATGTCTAAAATGTGGGGGGGGGGGGGGAGGGGCGTTATCAAGGAAGTTTTATATATTTTCTTGTTTAGGATCGATTTTAAAATTTAAACGGGTGTGTGAAATTTTCATCTCGGTGGGGGGGAAAATCGATCAGCTGTGTGTTGGATCCGGTGTTAACGTTTATAGGGAAAGGTGCAAAAAAGTTGTGGGTTCGAATCTCCGGGGTTTTCAATTATTTGTGAAAATTAAGGTTTTGTATATTTTTTGGGTGTGAGGACAAGGATGCTAAAAAATTCTCTCCCCTCTTATTTTTCTCCCCTTTTTTCCTTCCTTTTCTCCCTGCCCCTTCTTTCCTTCCCTCCTCTCCCCTCTCCCCCCCTTTCTCCCCCCTCTTTCTTCTTTCGCCTTCCCCCCCGCTCTCCGAATCCCTTTCCCTTTCTGCTTCATTTTTTTTCTCGCTCTACTCTTTCTTCTTTCTTACCCCTCTATCTGTCTTTCTTCTCCTTCTTCTCTCTCTCTCTCCTCTTCTCTCTCTCTCTCTCTCCTCTCTCTCTCTCTCTCTCTCTCCCCCTTTTCTTCCTTCCCTTCCCCCTATCCCTTCAGCCCCCCTCCCCTTTCCCTCCCTTTCTCCCCCTTTCCCCCCTCCCTTCCCCCCCCCTCCCTTTCTCCACCTTTTAAAAATTTTAAATGCCAAGGCCTTAGAGCGATAAAAATTACCCGCGTTTATTACATACTTTCTTAAAGGGTTTATGATAGGGTATCATAGGCTGAAAGCGGGGGGAACGGGTGATTGTGGGGGACTGTTTTTTTTTAATATTACTTCCTTTATCGTTATTGGTTTAATAAATTTAATGTTACTGATGTTTTTATAATGATTCTTGCTATTAGCATCATTTTTTCATAAAGAATTTAGTTTTAACTTTCTGTGTTTTACTCTTACCTGAGAATGCCAGTTGTTTTAAAAAAAAAAAAAAAAATACTACTGTTTTTTTTTTTTATCATTATCACCATCATCACAGTTTTTAGCAGTAGCATTTGCAGTTAGTTTTTTTATCATCGTCATTTTTTTCAAATGATTATGTCGTATTTATCTCACTTTACACACCCCTAAACCTTCTTAAAATGTTTTATGTATATTTATTAAATATTTTGATTTTTAAAATATTAAGCTACTTTTAAAAAAGTTTTTTTTTTGTCCCCTACTCCCTTTCCCACTATCAACATTCCTTTATTCCCATCTCACCCGCTCTTATCTTCAGAGTCTGCACCGACTAGTATCGTAAATGAGAATTATGGGGATTTTTTGTCTACGGAACCTCTGGGATTAACCTGGATCACAATTTTTCTTTGGTTTCAGTGGGTTTTTGTAGAATATTGGTTATATGCTGCGGGGTTTTTTGTTGTTTTATCTTTTTTGTATGTTTGTCATTGATAAGTTACTGTAGGATGTTGTGTGGTGAGGGTGAGATGATGATGGGGAGGACGAATTGTGGTGAGAGATGAATGAAATAATGAGATGATGAGGCTATGATAAAATATCAATGAGGGTAATAATACTAATTATCATTTTAATGAAATGATAGTGAGATAAAATAATGTAAAAGGGATGGGTTGAGGACCCAAAATAATGGAAATTTCTAATAATCTTTGTGCTGTTTATACAAAAACGATAGTAATGATAAGATTAGATGAAAGGGATAGCAAAAACAATGATTATAAGGACGAAGAGTGTACTTATAACTTAAAAGACTTAAATAAAAAGTATAAAAGATGTCGCTTTTAAAAAGTGTTACATAGAAAAATTAGCTTTGAAAGATGAATAAAACAAAAAAAATTGGCTTTTTTTCAGTTAATCTTATGCGTCATTTTCTATGTCAGTCCCCTTATTTTAATTTTGGTAATTGTTTGTTTTTAGATCTTTAGTATTGCGTTCCTTGCTACAATAGGGTGTATCTGAACACTAGTTTAACCACTTTTTGGATTCCTGTCACACTTCCCAGCAATTTGTAAATTTTCTGGTTAAAGACAACACGCCCCACTCTTCTTTCAAGAAACTCAATTCCCCTGTTTCGAATCATTCAAAAACACACAGCCATTCGCATCAAGACAAACGCGACACTTTAAACAAGACAACCTCAGGCATTCAAGACAACTTTACCTCGCAATCAAGACCCAAAACCCCCCCGCTTCAAGACCACTAAAGACTACACAATCACCCCGCTTTTTTGATGTTAGCAATCGCGGCGAGGAACGACCCCCCCCCCCCCCCCTTCCCTTCCCCGTTGGTGTGCATGGCCTCGGTCGGGCAAAAGGGCCACGCGAGCTGTTACACTTATGGCACCGGATCTGCTGCGTCGCCGGGGGCCTCTCTCGCTTGCCCTTTTCGTTTGTGGTGGTTTGTGGGTTTTTTACTCGGGACTACGTATATGCTTTTGCAATTTGGTATAATACTTAAACCTATATGCGAAAAATTAAAGTAGACAATAAACATACACACGCAATTAAAATACACATACTAAAAACAAACCACACACACCACCCAAACACACAAACAACACACACACACACACCCACACACACCACACCACACACACACACACACCACACCACACCACACACACAACAACCAACACGCACGCACGCACACCAAACGTCACCTTAAAGCTGCTTAGACATTAACCATATTATAAAAATATTCCAGTCGACCCTGCCAATTGTCTGTCGGGAAAAATTTATCGCTTTCCCAGTCAGAATCCCTGGATGTTTTTTTTTTTTTTTTTTTCATTTTTTTGGGGTCGTTGACAGTGATCATTTTCTTTTTTTCAATTGAGGCCAATGTTTTCCAAATTTGGGGTTAATTTTTCGGGTATTTTTTAAAAGTTTTTCTAACTTTTTACAAAAAAAATGTTGTGTGTTGTGTGTGTGTGTGGTGTGTTGTGTGTGGGTGGTGTGTGTGGTGTGTGTGTGTGTGTGTGTGTGGTTTTGTGTGTGTTGGTTGTTGTTGTGTGTTGTTGTGGTGTGTGGGTGTGTGTGTGGGGGGGGTGGGTTTTGTGGTGTGTGTGGTGTGTTGTTGTGTGTTTGTGTGGTGTGGTGTGTGTGGTATGTGTGTGTGTGTGTGTGTGTTTTGTGTTGTGTGTGTGTGTTTGTGTGTGTGGTTTGTTATGCATTTTGCTTGTAGTAGATGTAAAAAGGCCCCTATGATTAAATACTTCTACTTTTGTTTTTTTTAAAAAATTAAGAATACTATTTTTTCAGCATAAAGCTACCCCTTTAAAAAAATTAAACTTTTGTTTTTACAATTCTCAGAAATACTACCCCAAAATATATTTATAAGTAATCATGACCTATATGAATTCCCACTTATAAATAAGTAAAAATTTCATGAAAATTTAAGAAAAAATCCATAAAAAAACAAACCTTTGACCCGGTTTTCCGGGGCCCCCCCAAAAGAAGCCTGAGAAAAAATTTCGATCCAGACAAAGGGCTTTCCCGGATGAGGATAACGATCGAGCTTTAGGATAATGGGGGTTTCTCGGGTGAGGCCGACGCTCACGCCCAGTCTCCCCCCAAGAGGCCTTTGGGGAGAACGGGGGGGCTAAAACCCCCCGGGGGCCCCCACTTTCTCCTGGTACAGTCCTCGCACATATCTTTAAAATATCTTGTAATAATGATTCAGTTAAGAGCAGGAAAATATATATATTACATTAAAAATATATTATAACTATAATTATTTTATATATATTATTATATTTTATATTATATATATATATATAATATATGTGTGTGTGGGGTGTGTGTGGGGTGTGTGTGTGTGTTGGGTGTGTGTTTTTGGGGTGTTGTTGTGGTGTTGTATGTGGTGTAGTGAGTGTGTGTGTGTGTGTGTGTGGGGGTTGGGGTGTGTGGGGGTGTGTGTTTTTTGTCCGTGTTTTGTGTTCTTGTGTGTGTAATACATACAACACATCGGGAGAGGCGAGACTAATATATATACAAAATTATATTAATATATTATATATATAATTAATAAAATTTTAATATATATATTATATATATATTCCTCGCTCTCGCGTCTCGCTCTTCCCTTGTGTGTGAATATGGACAAAAACCACCAAACAACACCCAAAACCACACACACACACAACACCCACAACACACACACACACACACACACAACACACACACCACAAAAAACCAAAAACACACAAACACCAAACACACACACACACACACACCTACACACCACACACTACACCACACACACACACACAACATATACAACATAATATTTATATATATATATATATATATAATATATATAATATTATACATATATAATTTATTATATATATATATATATATATATTTAAAAATAAAATTAAATTTTATAATTTATATATATATTATTTTTAATATTTTTAAATAAAACCCAAAACGTGTCCAATGGATAGAGCAGGGGACTCCGCCCCTCGTGGTCCGGGGTAAATTTTCTCCGCGGCAGTCGTTAAACCTGCGTTTTTGATTGTGGCTCGGCCCTAGAAACCCCGCGTATGCCTTTAGAAAGTCAAACGCAGGTTGTAGGGGGGTCGCCGCCGAGGCACAAACTGTGGTTGAAGAGGAAAGGGGATTCAACCAGGGAAAGGGTGGCACTGCCCTATAAACCTTTGCAAAATTTAATTAAAAAGGCCTGGCCTGCAGTTGAATGAATGGCTGTTGAAAAAAAAAAAAAAAAAAAAAAATTAATATATATTAAATTATATATAATATATTATTATATATATAATATATATATATATATAATATATATATAATTTTAAATTTTAATATAAAATTTTTAATTATAATATATTTTATATAATATATATATATATATATATTATTTACAAATAAAATTTTTTATATATATATATATTATAATATATATATATATTTATATATAATATATATATTTATTTAATTATATAATATATTATTTCATTTATTCCTTTCATAATTTTATAATTTTATTATTATATATAATATTTATTTTTTATAAAATTTTATAAAATATATATATAAAAATATTATATTAATATATATACACATATTTCATATATATTTTTATATTATATATTATATATATATATATATTTATATATATAAAATATATATATTTTAAAAAAATTTTAATTTTATGTACGTAGCCACACACAACACACACCCACAAACACAATATATTATATATATAATATATATATATATATAAAAATATATATAATAATTATAAAATATATATTTTATTATATATATATAATTATATATAATTATATATATATATATAATATACATAAATATTATACATATATATATATATTATATATATATACATATATATAATATATAAAATATATATATTATATTTCTAAAATTTATATATATAAATTATTTTAAATTTTATAAAATATTTTAAATGATGTGTGTGTGTGTGTGTGTGTGTGGGGTGTGTGTGTGGTGTGTGTGTGTGTGTGTGTGGTGTGTGTGTTGTGGTTTTGTGTGTGTGTGGGGTTTTTTTAATATATTTATAATTTTTAATATATATAATATTTATTATTATTTATATAATTTTATATATTATAATAAAAATAATTGAATAAAAAAAAATTAAAAATAAAAGAATTTAATTATATATCTATTTTTAATAATATCTATTATATATATTATATTTTATATAATTATTTTAAAATATATATATTATATTTATTTATATATTTTAAATTTTAATAATTGTATATTATGATATAAAATTTATTTATTATTAATTATTTATATATATATATTTTTATACATTTTATTTATTATTTAACTTATAATAATTATTTTTAAATTATATTATTATTATATATATATTAAAATTATATAATTATTTATATGATATATTACATATATAAAACATATAATATTTATTAATATATGGTTTTTTTTTGATTAGTTAGAAAAAGTATAGTTTACATATGTTTATTTTGGGATATATCTAATCTATATCTTATCACATCTATTATCTATTTTATTTCTACTATTATCTTATATATTTAAAATTTAATATATATATTTTATATTAATTATTAATATTTATTTATATTATATGTATTAAATGTATTTTTTTAAAATTTAAATTTTTTTTATTTATATTTATATATTATTTTTTAATTTAATAATTTTTTTTATATTTATTATTATAAATTTATATTACTTATAAGGTTTACAAGAAAAAACATTTATAAGGAACCATTTTAAATAATTAATATATATTTTAAAATTATTATATAAATATTATATAATATATTAAAATATATATAATTTATTATTTATTTATTATTATTTTATATAATATTTATTATTATATATTTTTTTTATATTTATATTAAAATTATATTTTATATTTTTTATTTATTTTTTATTATATATTTATTTTTTTTTTTTTAATAATATATATTTATTTATTTTTTTTTTAAATTTTTTTATTTTTTTTTTTTTTTTTTTTTTTTTTTTTAATTCTTTATGGTTTTCCGTAAACATTTTCTGCCATTTTGTTTTTTTTTTTATTTTATTTTTTTTTTTTTATTCTTTGTTTTTTAATTTTATTTTTTTTTTTTTTTAATTAATTTTTTTTTTTTTTTTTTCTTTTTTTTTTTTTTTTTTTTTTATTTTTTTTTTATTTTTTTTTGGTTGGTTGGTTATTGTGCGAGGGGGTTTTGGTGTGTGTTCTGTTTAAAAAATTGTTTCTCTTTTTTTTCCCGGTTTTAAAACTGTTTTCCCCCTGTCGGTCGGTTTTGTCATTCTGCTTCCGTTGCGTTCCGTGTTCCCTTTCCTCCTTTCGCTGTCGGGGGTTAAAAGGTTGTTTTTGGGTCTTTTTTTTTTTTTCTTTTTCGGGCCCTTTCGCGTTGTGCCCGTGTGTCTGAAACGGTTTCTGTCCGGTTGTTTTTGTTTCCCCGGGGGGAAGACCTTTTCCTTTGGTTATTTTTTTTGGGTTTGTTATTTTTGGGTGGTGAGTTTTTTTCTTGCCCCGCTTGAGGGGACCCTTTAACTATATTAAAAAAATCTGCTCCTGATTTTTTTTCTGCGCATTGAGAAGGGAAAAAGGATCACATTTTTTTTTTCAGAATGCTCACTTTAAAGTTTGAAACGGAACTCTATTCATAACTTGCTTTCGTAAAAAATTTCCCTTTTTCCTTATATTTTTATGAATAAAGAATTTGGACTTCCCTTATTAAATTACTTGACATCGCAATTCTTTTTTTTACATATACTTACTGAATCACAGTTTTTTGTGTGATCATTACTGATTTGAAGGCTTTCCTTTAACTGCACGAGGAAAGGACGGGAACACTCTATCTCTAAAACCAATTTATTTGACAATTGAAACGCCCAAAATTTAGTAAAACATCGACTGTCTCAACTGGTAGCAATACATTCATGTATTCAACCACCATGAAAGGTACTCTACTTTTTTTCAAAATTCTTAGAAAAATTTACTGGCATAATCTCTTCTGAAAAAGAATGCTAACTATATTAACTTAAGCTGCGCCGAAGCCTTCCTCCCTTTACCTTTGTTTAAAGATATGTGATTTTATAAGGTAAGTGATTTTTTAAGGAAAGTGGCATAGAAAAACGTAAAGTTATTTGAGTACAGATGTTTCTCTTACTTTAAAGCCTCTTCAAGCAACTATTACTCTGAGGTAACAGGTGAGAATACTAAATCAACAGAAGGAGAATAATTGCTGGGACTGTTTAAAGCACTAGACAAGGTTGCATAGCGTTTCAATTGCTGTACAAGATAGGGAAACTTGCTTCTTTGGGCACTCTTGCAATCTGTTGTTCAAGGCATTTGTAGTGTTAAAGGGTTTTTCATTTGTGACAAAATTTTTAACTAATATGCTCTTTTTTTTTATGGGATCAAATAACGATTCTCTAAAAATATATCATCGAATCTGATATCTGATTATATCTGATAATCTGATATATAGAAGCGAATATAGTCGAAACGTATGACTAATACAAGCATTAGCATAATACAAGAATAAAATATTCTATTTCAGAACAAACCCATATCTAAACACACACACACACACACACACACGCACACCGTCTTCTAATCAAGTCCTCCTCCTCTCCTCTCCCTCCGTCGACGTCCTCCTTCAGTCGTCGAGCTGCGTGAGGGCGGCGGCCCCCCGAGCACCCAGTAGGACTGCGGGAGTTGCGACGGCAGGATGAGGTTCCAGGATGTAGTTGGAAAGGGGTGCCCTGTGGTGGGATGGTGCCGCTGCGGTCGCTGGTGCGGTACACGGGGGAGCGGTACATGCCAGGGATCTCTTCCTCGGCAGCGGCGGGTCCTGCCCGGGAGATTTCACGGGTTTATGGGAAGGCCATCGCGAGCGGGGAGATCTTTGATTGTTGGGTATTTAAGCGAAGGAGTGAGACAGGGATTGCTAGCGCCTCGACCCCATTTAGAATAAGCAAAGCAAATAAACAAACAAAACAAAAAGATTAACCACAAAGACCACACGAAGGAGAAAGCCCAAAACCACAGCTTCAACACGATCTTCCACCCCTTTTCCCCCTCCTTGCCCACACTTCGCTCGACAACCCCCCCCCCCCCCCACAGAACACAAAACCCTCCCCCAACCTACGACAAAAAGGCCGTGAGACACCCACCTCCTCCTCCTCCTCCTCGGGCGGGGGGCGCGGGCTGGAAGAGGATGATGGGCAGCTGGGCGTGTAGCTGCTTGGCCACCATGTCCACCAGGCAGCGCTGCTCTCGGTCCCAGCGGGCGCCCTCCAGGAGAAGCCCTGCGGGTGGGACGCGTGGAGGCGTGGCAGGCGGGAAAAGAACGACGAAAAATAACAAACGGCAACTCACCCGGATTCTGGAGAGTTCCGTATCCTTTCCCCTCTCTTTTCTATCTTTTCAGTTCTTTTTATATATTTATATTTTAATCAGGTGATAATACCCAGGTTAACATAAATCTGGAACTTGGATTTTTAAAGACTTCTGTACAATATCTTTTCTGTTTTACATTCAGACGGAGTATAGTTTCTGTTTTCTATTTTTTTTAATGAATATTTGACTCAATATTACCTAATATATACATATACTCATATTTTTAATATATATATATTATATTTATATTATATATATTATATATATAAAATTTTTGTGTTATATATATTATATTATATAATTTAATATTTTATAATATTTATATAATAATATATTTACCCACAAAAAATTTCAACTTTTTTCCAGAACTTTGGGGGGATGAGATAGTGATGTGTCGGGGAATAAAGTGTTGTAAAGAACACTCGAGGGGTGGGCAACGTAAACAACGTTAAAACTGGCGTAGCAAACTAAATCAATAAAGATAACACAGAAAAAACCAGGGACCTTTAAAGTTAATAAATGAAATCCCGTGGAGGGGTCAAAATAGAATCGTTCCTTTTTTGCCAACCCAAGGTGCCATATAAGGGAGGTTTGAAAAAAAATGTAAATACAAAACGCCATAAACACCATAAATAAAATCTTTGGGTGGAACATCACTAAAGGAGGCTCCTTTTATAAAACCCCAAATTTTACCCAACAGAGGGACCATACAAGAAGCCTGAAAAGGTTTATGGGGACATAAAAAAAATCTGAGAAAAATTGAAACGAAACCCTTTTTGGGCTTTTTTCGGAAAAAAAATTTTTAAACCACGAAAAAAAGTTGTGGTTTGTCAATGTTTGGGAAAAAAAAAAAAAAAAAAAAAAAAGGGGGGGGGAAAAAAAATTTAAAAAAAAAAAGATAAGGGACCCGGAAAAGAAAATTTAAAGAAAAGAAAAAGGAAGAAAGAAGTTTTAAAAAAGGGGAAAAAAGGACAGGGAAAAAATTCCCCCTTTTTAAAGAAACGGGTTTTTTCCCCCAAAAAACCCCCCGGGGAAAAGGGGGCCCCCCCCCCGCCCAAAAACCCTTACAGCTTTGGGGAAAGAACCCAAAAAACCGTTTAAAAACCCCCCAAACTTCCCCACCTTTCCCACCCCCAACACTCTCCCCCCCTTTCCCCTCCTTTTCCCCCCTTTTCCTTCCCCCCCCCCCTCTCCCTCGCCCTTTCCTTTCCTCCTCCTCTTCCTTTTCCCCCCTCTCCCTTTTGCCCCTCCCCTGTCCCCTCCTTCTCTCGGGCTGGGGGAAAAGCTTCGGGGATTAAATGCCTGTGCGGGTACAAGGTTTCATTTTTTCTTTCATTTTTGCCATTTTTTTTGTTTTTTTTTTTAAATTAAAAATTTTTTTAATTTGTTGTTTATTTTCAATTATTTAAATTTCATTTATGGTTATTTACTTTTTTCTTTGCGATATTTTTTTCCAATGAGCAAAGCTAGCAATATTATGATATATATATAGTGAAAAAAAACAAAAAAAAAAAAAAAACAATTATCCCCCCTCCAAAAAAAAAAAAAAAAAAAAAAATCCCTTAAACCCATCGATCATCTTACCGACGTCGCTCCTGCCCGTCGTCGCCTTTCGCCTTCCTTTCCTTTCCTTCCCTCCTCCCTCCTCCTTCCCTTCCCGCCCTTTCCCTCCCGGCCCTGCTGTCCCCTCCGCCGTCGCCTCCTTGGGGCCCTCCTTCCTCCCCGAGCGATTCGTCTTCCCGGTCGGGTCGGAGGCTGAAAGCCCCTAGCGCCGGGTTGGCAGCTGTCGTCACTCGGCAGCTCCACGAGTTGGCCGGATGCACTCCCCGATTATGTCGCTCCCCTTCTTTTGTCCATCACCTTTTGGGTGGGGGTTCAAAGGGGGGTGAGAGGAGGGGGGATTGGGGGGGGTTTTGAAGAGGGGGGGAGGGAGGGGTGGGGGTAGTGGAAGGGGGTGGGGGGGGGGAGAGGAGGGGTGATTGGTGGGGGGTTTAAAGAAGGGGGAGGAGGGATGGTTAGCGGAAGGGGGAGGGATGTTGAGTGGAGAGTAAAAAATGGAGGGAGGGAGAGAGGTGGTAGGAAAGGAAGGAGGTAGAAGAGGAGGTGGAAGAATTCAAAGGGGGTGGGGGTGAGTGGAGGGGGAAATAAGGAGGAGGAGAGAATTGAAGATAGTGAAGGGGTTGAGTGAAAATGGTGGTAGGAAGGAGGGAGAGAGGTGAGAGAATTAAGGGTGGAGGGGTGAAGTGGAGGGGGAGATACGAAGGAAGGGAAGGAAGGATAGCAAGGAAAGGGTGAGCAAACGGGGGGAGAGGAGTAGAAAAGAGAGAGACGAAGGAAAATGAAAGTGTGGGGAAGAGTGAGGGTGGAGGAAGGAGGAAGGAGGAGGGAGGGGGATAAAGATGGGGAACGTAATTGAGGAAGTGGGGATTTAAAGGACGTATCGGGAGACAGAGGAAGGAGAGGAGAAATGTCAAATGGGGAAAGGTAGAGCGCTCGATATAATAGGGAAAGGGAAGTGATAAAGGAGGGGAGAGGAAGAGGGAGATAGAGCGGACGATAAGAGGGGAAAAGGGACAGATAGAAGGTCTAAATAATGCGATTGTTTTTCATATATTCCGAAAAGGACATCTGTCTTCATTAATATTACCCTATAAACTCTCTTACGGAAAATAAATATATAGAAAATAGCAATTTTCATCTGGTTTCTTTTGAATTCAAATAAAATTAACTATCTTTACATGACAAAAAAATGATTAGTGTTATTATATCAAAATGTAGAAATTTATTTATTATCACCTTAGCAACATAAAACTACATATCTATATGCAGTTTATGATATAAATGGCTGATTTATAACATAAGCAACATTTTTCAAAAATCCGAGTTGAAATGTAGTGCATTATACTATGATATTCCCTTTTCCCTCGTGACAAGGTATTAAAGCGTTTTTTTACCAAAATCGTGAGTTTTTCCCTTTAAAACCTCTGGTGAATTTCCGTTCAACCACAATTTCCCTTTCCTTAAACCAAAATTATTTACTTTAAAAACTCGATTTTATTTACCTTAAACCCCCAAGTTCCTTTCCTAAAACCCTGAACCCCTTTACCTTAAAACCCCTAGTACACTTACCCCCTTTACCTGAAAACCACAAGTACCTTTTTCCCTAAACCCCCCTAAACCCTTCCCAATTTACCTTAAACTGAAGTGAATCCTATCAATGGGGATTTTATTTTCCCCGGCGATTTTCTCCCGAATGCCGTATAAAGGTGGGGAAAAAGAGGCCAGAAAAACCAAAAGATGTCAGGTATGGCTTCCTTACCCCGGGGGAAAGAATTCAGTCGGGAAAAGTTTTTTAAAAAAGATAAAAAAAAAAACAAATTTTTAAGAAAATCTGATGGTCCGGCGTAAAAAATTGCCCGTCAACCGGTTTTTATTATTTGATTTATTTTTTTATTTTTTTATTTATTTTTTTCCAATTACCCCTTCATCAAAACATCGTTTTTCCCCGTAAAGGCAATCTCATGATGTATGCAGGGAAAATGAAGACATCGAAAATTTTTGTTTAAGATAAAAGCTTAAACGAAATAATTAAAAAAGCACTCGGTCTTTGGGGCTTTCCCTTGGACGCGATTACCCCCCCTTTCAGGACATCTTAAGGGGGGGAAATGAGGGGAAAAGGGGGGGGGGGGGGGGTCAAATGAGGATGAATTTAGAAGCGAAGTGAAATGAATGTGCAGATTGGGGCATGAGTTGGAGAGTCGAGATGAGGTTAAATGTGGGGAAGGGCTTTGGTTCGGAGGTTGAAGAGAACTGCAGAAATGAAGGGGGAGAAGGGGGAGGGGAGGGGGTAGAAGAAGGGGGAAGGAGGGAAGGGGGATGTAAGGGAATGATAAAAAAAACCCGTTTTTTTTTAAGGCTTGGTAATTATAACCTTCCTTACAAAGAAAAAATATCCCTTTAATTTTATATGGGCGAAAAAACATTTGAGAAATGTAACGAGAAAAAATCATGGTAAATGATATGAATAAATTATGGTGCAGTAAGATATTTGAACAAGGGAAAAAAAAATGCAATAATAAATGCAATGCGATGATAAAGATGCCAAAATGAGATAATGATGATAAAGATGATGAGAAACAACAAGAAAAAAAAGTCCACAAAAAAAAAAACTAAAACCCCCCCCCTCCCCAGCAACTCCACGCCCCCCTCCCCCTTAACTCCCCCCCCAGCCACCTGTGAAGCAAAATTATGACGTAGGAGCGATTTTCCCTTCCCGGGGGGGTACGAGCGGCTCTCCCAGGCGGCGGGGATCAGGCCCCGCGTAGCGGCGTTTTCTGTCTCCACCCCGCCCACATGGGCTCCGCCCCGCACGGGGCCTTTTTCAGGCCCTTCAGAGAGCTTTCAGCGTCGACAGGGCCGGTTGTAGCGGAGGAGTTCCTGGGGGGGGGGGGGGGGTAATGGAATGTGGGGAAACGAGATAAATGGGTGGATGGTCAAAAGAATAAGTACAACACTATCTATTTATCTACATACACACACACACACACACACACAATTTTATATATAATATATAAATTTTTATAATATATTAAATAAAATATATTATAAATATATATGTATTACAATATATAATATTTTTTATAAAATATATATATATATATATATATTACAAACATAAAAATAAATAAAATATATATATAATATAATATAATATAATATAATATAATATATATTATAATTATGTATATATATATATATTTTATATATATATATTAAATAAGTTTATATATATATCCTTTTATATATTTTTTTAAAAACCCTCCATCTTGCTTATAAAAATTCCTGACTTCACGCAAAAAAGTTTGACATCAAAAACAAAAAAAAAAACAAAACAAAAACAATAAAACGGGTAACAAAAACCCGACAAGCCCGAATCGCCGCGGGGACGCACCCGCTTGGCACGGTGTTTAGCGACTCCGACAGAGCGGGGGGCCTGCGCTCGGCGAGGGGCGAGGTCGAACTCGGCGGAAGGCGGACGGTCTCGCACGCCGGCCAGCCCGTGGGCCGCCGCGTCGCCCCCGCAGGGCCCCCCCAGGTGCGGTCCAGGTCAGCACGCCGCGGAACAGTGCGGGGGGAGGGGGCCCCGGAGGGGGGGGGGGAGAGTAAAAAAGAGGGGGGGGGGGGGTAAAAAGGAAGGGGGAGAGGGGGGTAAGAAAGGGGGTGGGGGGAGGGGTAGGAAAAGGAAGGGGGAGGAAGAAAAAGGAGAGGAGAGGGAAGAGAGGGAGGGCAGGGGTAGACCCACAAGAACAACTGGCAGAAAGACTAGCGGACAGGTAAATAAATCACTTTAAATAGTCCAAAAAATTCAGAGCGGGAGGCACTCACCGGGGCCCTCTCCCTGTGGGCCCTGGCGAGGTCCCCGTTCTCATTGGAGGCCCAAGACTCCGGTGGCGCGACAGGGGAGGGGGCCACGTGGGGCCCTAGTCCTGCCACCCCGCCGGGGACACGGTACTCGCAAGGGGGCGATTTTTACTGTTGGGGGAGGGAGGGGGTGGGGGGAAGGAGGAGGGAGGGGGGAGGGGGGAAGGGAGGGAGGGAGGGGGAGCGGGAGGGAGACGGGGGGGAAAGGGGGCAGGCAGGGAGGCAGGGGGGGAGGGAGGGAGGGGGGGAGGGGTGCGACAACTTTCATGTTTTTGGGCGTTTTTTCCCTTTTTTTTCGTTATTTAATATTCTAATCTTGGGGTAACAGCATTTTTTCTCTCTTCTTTTTAAATTTTCATTTTTAGAGGGATATACATTAAAGATATTTCAAAACAGAAGCAAAACAAAACAAAAAAACAAAAAAATAAACAAAAAGACAACAACGTACTCCCCTTCGTCGACGATTTCCTGATTTAAAAAATCTGGCGGGAGGGGACACGAGCAGGCGACGGTCCCTGAGTCGGTTTATCCCCTCCGTAGTTTTCACCGCCCGTCAGGAAGTGAGGGCCCGAGGGGGGCCCTCCTCCCCGTTCGCATCAGCATCATCTGGAGGCCCAGAGGGAGGTTTGTGGGGGGTGGGGTGTGAGGGGGGGGGGGGGGGGGGGGGGGGAGAGTCCGATTGAAAAGAAATATGTTTGAAATTTGAGTGGGTGTGGGGGGTTCATCTAATATGTTGCATGAGAAGGGGATTTAGGTATGTAAATATTTATGTAGGGAATACAGAGGGAGGAGGGATGGAGGAGCTAGGGAGAGAGAAAAGGGGGGGGGGAAAGGGGGGGAGGGAGGGGGGGAGGGGGGGAGGGAGGCGTTTAGAGGAGAGAGAGAGAGGGGAGAAGGGGAGAGAGGAGAGAGAGAGGAGAGAGAGAAGGAGAGAGAGAGAGAGAGATAGAGGAAGAGAGAGGGGGGGGAGAGAGAGAGAGAGAGAGAGATAAACTGAAAACAGACAGAAAGAGGAAACAAAAAAAAAACATACACACGCCCCAAAAAAATACACACCAACCCCCCCCCCCCACACCACAACCCCTCCCCCACCACACACCACACAACCCCCCCCCCCCTCCATCCCCCCTAACCAGACCCCCCCCTTTCCCCACCCGCAGCGCCTCAACTAAACCTCAGATGGACTCATTAAACTCATAGGGGGCGTTCCAGCCAAAGGGGGCCCAACTTCCGCGTTCCTGGATGGTGCGTGGAAGAACAGAGACCGAAAAGCAGGCGATGGACTGCTTCTCTTGGGACACGATCGAAGAAGGCCCGGGGGTTGATGGGTCGCGTGATACGACTTGAGGAGGTTGGCGGGAGGCTTCGAGGGCGGGTTTGTTTTCATTTGATGCCTTGCGGGGGGGGTCGAGGGAGAGACAAAGGTTTAAAGGGCATAAGGAACAGCTAAGTTTGTGAACTCGAAATTGAATTTTTTAGCTTTTAGTACGAGCTAAAAATTTTAGTAAATGGGAATTTCATGGGAGGACAAATATACGATACCCCCTAAAAATAAAAAAAACTATCTTTTTCTATGGATTTGTATGACTAAAAAAATACTAAAAGTTAAAATTTTTACATGTAATTTTCGTGAATTTACGCTTACTACTTCATTAAAAAGCTACTCGCTTGCATTGAAAATTCCCAAACCCAAAAACACACATAATACCTTTTTTTCTCCCCACGCACCTTCCGGGAGCAACGAGGAGGGGAAGGAGGCGAAGGAAACCGGGGCCCCCAGACGGAAGCTCGGATGATGGATTCCGCAGTGAGGATGCTGGGGCAATATCTCGAGACGCAGCATCCACGAGTCGGGGAGATGGGAGTCTTCGCAGCACGCCCACCCGCCCAGCTAGCCCCTCGGATGATCCCCCTCCACCGGCCGGGGAAAGAGGGAGGGGAAGGGAAAAAGGGGGTTTTTGTGTCTTTTTTCTTCTTAAAGGCTTCCTGCATTTATGCATGAAAGTTTAATGAAATGTCTAGGGAAAGTCAGAATTAATATGTATGTACACACACCACACACACCCCACACACACGCCCACACCCCACATACACACACACACACACGCACACACACATAACCACACACACACACACAACAACCACACACACACACACACACAACACACAACACAACACCACACCCAATATAATATATATAAAAATTATATAATATAATATATATATATATATTAAAATAATAATAAAAATCTTCAATATTTTCCCGACCTTGGGCCCAATGAAAGACCTGAAGACTCTTTCGTTTAATTCTTTCTCCTCACAAATCTGTGATATTTGGTAATTTTTTTTTTGCCAAATTTAATATACGGATCATGTAATTTCATTGATGCTGTTCACGATATTCGTCTGTGAATTTCTTTATTGGCATATCACACACAAAGTTTTTTTCTTATACTAGGAAAAAAATACTTTTTTTTGGGTTTTGGTTAAAAAATAAAGATATTAAACGTTTTCCAGACTCCTTTACACTACGATGTCTAAAATAAATTCTTTTAAAATACGCATAAAATTATTTGATTTCAAAAAAACATACTACCAAGCATCTTTACCCTTTAAAAACGTCTAGTTCAGTAAACTATATAAAATAAAAAAAAAATAAAAAATAAATAAATAAAGCATGAATAAAAAAAGGAAAATGAAAAGCGAAAAGAAACGCCCAAAAAAATGAAAAGAACGAATAAAGATAAACAGTAAGCTGATTTAAAAAAAAAAACAAAAAAAAACTAAATGAAAGAAGAAGAAAACACAACATAGTAGAAAGCAAATGAGGAACAGACAAACAAAAAACTCCTGTAAAGACCTGTAGAGTGCAATGAGGGGGCGGTGCCCGGGGAGAGAAAGGAAGATACGGCCGTCGGCACGTAGGTCATCATAGACACGAAATGCGAAGGGAGGCGGGGACAGGTATCCTCGCCCGCTGGGGTTTTAATAAGGTCCCGGCACACAAATCAGGAGTCAAAAAAACAATTTGGTTAAAAGGGGAAAATAAAAAAAAAATGTTAAAAACAAAAATTAAAAAAATATCGTTTTTAAAGCGATTAAAAAAAGTATGTTAAGAACAAGAGTCGAAAAAAATAGAGGTATACAATTTTTTTTCTCTTTCTCGGATTGTGATTACGATTATCTTTGAATGTGGTATTTAGCCTACAGTATAAAAAGGGCGATATATCCAAAGATCTGTTTTCAGTCTGTTAATAATTTTAGTGGGGATAAGGTTTTAAAAACCATCTTTTAATAAATACGAAATATGAATTCCTTATTTCAAACCTGAAACTAGTCCTCAATTTTTAGGTTACTCGCCCTGCGCCTTATTTCCTTTTTTTTCCCCAAAAAAAAACCAAACGACCTGGATAGCTAGGTCACTTTTCAGGGCGCAGCACTTGACAAGAGCAAAACCCCCGGAAGGCCCCGGGAACCCGGGGAAGGGGGGCGGGGGAGAGGAGCTCGATGTGGGGCAGGGGGGTTGTACCTTTTTCCCACGCACACGAATGTCGGCTATGTGGGCATGCACACCCGACAGACTGATGATAGGTATTGTTTAGGTTTTTTAGGACTAGTGTCTGAAAGGGGGGTTAAATTAGGGCGATAGATGTATTTTTTGTTAGATTATTGATTGCTGTCTGAACGGTGCTCATGTTTTTTTCTTGCTTTACTTGTGGTGTCGTTACTTTTATGTAAGTCTTCTTCTTTAAGAAAGCCAACGAAACGCGAAAAAAAGGATAAAACAAGTAATTCATCCCCGTCTGAAAATTTATTGTTTAAAAACAAGAACAGACAGATGAAACGGATACGCACCTTTTTACACTTTTCCCTGCCTGGAACAAATGCCCCAGGGGCCCTTTTGCGTGACCAGGGTGCGGCGGTGCCCCCCCGGGGGGGTTTTCTAGTAAGCCTCTGCCTCCTCGCATAAGAATTTTTACACGTCCTCACCATTTTATTCTGCAAAGGGCGCATATAAGTTATATCGATATTACATACACAACCACAAATACACCCCACCACACACACACACCCCACACACACACACACACACACACACACACACACCACACACAGACCACACACACCCACACACCACACAACCACACACAACCCCGCACACAAACACCACCAAAAAATAGGTCACACACGGTCAACTAATACAAGGGTTTTTTTCCATCGTGATGTGTTATCTGTTTCGTAAAAAAAACATTTTTAAAGAGTTTTTAGAGATTACTGCGTGGAAAAAATCTTGGGTTCTTTATTCATATTTCATTTACTTCTTCATTTTATGTGTGCCCGGGTAATTCCCCTTTTGTAGGTTAACTAGAAAACAAATGGAAATATATGAAATAGCTGAAATAACACACTTTTCTGAAAGGGTGAATAAGTATAATAGATACCACACACACCACACACTCACACACACACACACACCCCAAACCACACACAAACCCACACAACACACAACCACAAAAACACACCCAACACAAACCCCCACACACAAACACACACACACACACACACACACACATAGGTCACACATGGTCAACTAATACAAAGTTTATCCCAATCCTGCTGTGTTAAACTTTCCCGTAAAAAGACAATGAAATGAAAAAGTGGAGAAAAGAAAGTAGAGTTTAAAAAATTTGCCCGGGGTGGAAAATCACGGGTTTTATTTCATGTTTCATTTACTTCTTCATTCTATGTGTGCCGTTGAAATTTCCGTTTTGTAAGACACTACCAAAAAAAGGAAATATAAAGGGATCTGAAATAACACACATTCTGCAAGGGGTTGCATATAAATATATAGATAATACACACACACGCACATCACAAAAACACACACAAAAACCCACCACACACACACACCCTAGCACACAAGGTCAATAATAAAAGTTTATGCCGATCCGACTTTTTAACTGTTACCGTAAAAAGACAATTAAGTGAAAATGTAGCAAAGAAACCGTAGAGTTTAAGAGATTCCCGGGGGAAAAATTAGGGTTTCATTATATTTCTTTTACATCTTCTTTCTATGGTGCCGGTGTAATTCCGTTTTTGTGGGTTTACACTAGCAAAACAATGGAAATATATGAAGGGTCTGAAATAACAATTCTAAAAAGGTTTGCATATAATTATAAAAATATTACCACACAACATCACACAAAAACCCAAAAACCACAAAACACACACACACCCACCCCAAACCACACATAGGTCACACAAGGTATTAATCAAAGTTTATGCAACCCTGACGGTTTTAAATGTTACCGTAAAAAGACAATGAAGGGAAAAGGGAGTAAAAAAACCGTACAGTCTAATAAATTACCCGCGCGGGAAAAAAATCTGCGGTTTTTATTTCATATTTATTTTACTTCTCATTTTATTGCCGGTGTAATTCCGTTTTGATTTAACACAAAATAAATGGAAATATATGAAGTGGATCTGAAAAAAACCCAATTCTGCAATGGTCGCAATGAGATAATAGATATACACACACAAACACACACAAAAACAACACACACAATCACATAGGCACACGAGGTAAAACTAATAAAAGTTTATCCCAAAACCCGACGTGTTAACGTTACCGAAAAAAGAAAAGTAAGTGAAAATGCAGTAAAAAAACCCGTAGATTTTAAAAATTTACCTGCAGGGGAAAAATTACGGGTTCTTTATTCATATTTCTTTTACTTCTTCATTCTATGTGTGCCGGTTTTAATCCGTTTTGTAGGTTACACTGCAAAAAAAAGGGAAAATAATAAAGTGGTCTGAAATAACACACTTTCTGCAATGGTTGCTTTAAGATATATAGATATATATACAACACCCACAAACAACACACAAAAAAACACACACACACACACACACATGGTCACAAAAGGGTCAATAATACGAAGTTTATGCCAACCTGCTGTGTTAACTGTTCCCGTAAAAAGAAAAAGAAAATAAAAGGGGAGTAAAAAAACCGTAATTTTTAAAAAATTCCCGCGGGGGGAAAAAATTAGGGGGTTCTTTCTTCATTTTTCATTTACTTTTTCATTCTCAGTACACCCCGTGACCTCATACGGAGAGGTCTGGGTGCCCGTCCCCGGTCCCCTCTCCTTACCACGAACCCTTGCTCATATACAAAAAATTGTACAGGAATTTCATGAACATTTGGTGCTATATAATCCGAAAGTCAGTGACAGACAATATGATGTGTAATAGTTATGATTGTACGGGAATTTTGAAATTTTCCCTCTACCGGTCCCAAGTACTGCTGTGGTCCGTTGGAGGTGATGCCCCTTTGTCCGACGCTAATATCACCTTTTCACGAGGGCGGGGAGCCGGGTGGCAAGGCCTGCGGTCCCCCCACGGGGGGGGGAAACCGCAATGAAACACTGGGGGGGGGCGCGGAGGATAAGTCCCACCCCCCTCCCGCGGCTGAAGAATGCCTTCACCTGTAGTTCATGATAGTCCCCTGAATCCTTTCCATGCAAAGGCATGCACTGAAGGGACCCTGACGCCCGAGGGGCGATTTTTGAAGGAGGAAAGTGAGGTTTCACATTATGAATCGAAGCAAAGAAAAAAAGAAACCCCGACAATGCCAAAAGAAACCACTGGCCCCAAAAGAAGAATTAGTCCGCCTCCCTTCCTGAAGGCACAACGAAAACGAAAAAATGAAAGGTGCAGGACCTGGGAAACAAACCCCCGGGCCCCGGGGGCACCCCCTCCCTTGTCGAGGAGACCTCTCTCCTCACCGTTTTTGGTATGTCGCTCGCTCGCAGCAGAAATACATTGAGAACTTTTAAAGGATAAATTTGGAGGTATTCCCTTCAAACTATTGTAACCGAAAAAAAAAAGAAAAAATGAGAATACCTTGTGACCACAAAAAAAAGGGTTTGATTTTGAAAATTGTATGCCTCACGGAGTTCACAAAGGCCTAAGAGTGCAAAGGGATGGGCAACCTTTAAAACCCGCATCCGCATTTAGGGGAAAGGAGAGCACCCCCTCCAAGTACATACCACTTTTCGGAAAATACATCCCCCAGCCAGTGCGGCCGTGGGGGGCACCCCCTGTGTTTCCTAAAACTGCATGGGAAGGGCCATGTAGAAGTATTGCAAGGGCAAAGGCACGTGTGCAGATGTGGCGACCAACATACTGCAAGGGGTGCCCTCGCAGTGCTGCAGAAGGAAAGTATGCAGATACACCATTCTTTGTCCCTCGCTTCAGGTGGGGAGCAGGTGTGACTCCCTGGCACTGGGGGGCACGGCCCCCGCCCTGCCCCTCCCCCCCCCCCTGGGGTACCAGCACCGCCCGCGAGTGCCCAGCGCGGCCCCCCCAACCCAACCGCGACCAGCGTGCCGGGGAAGGGGGCCCTGGGTACGTCCCCAGTCCAGAGTTTTCCCGGGGTCCCCAGGGGGGGGGTGAAGAGGCCACGAAAAGAAAAAAAGGTTTACGCGCTGGAGGAAAGGTGGACAAGATGATGTGATCCCACAGGGGGTACTGGGGCCGCAAAGTGACTACTCTCGAATAAAGGGACAACGCCCCCACTCCCTCCCCAGGCGACACCCCGGGAAAAAGCCCCTACCTCAGGCAGGGACGACCGCAGGACTGGCGGGGAATCCCCCGAAAAACCATGTGACAGAAGGACGTCCCCCCAGCTGACCAAGCGCGAAAATGTGTTTGAATTTTAAAAGAAATGAAACCCCTTTGAAAGCCCAAAACAAAAAATTTAAATTTAAATAAAATAACGCGCTGAAGCGGGAAAATGAAAAAAATAAAAAGGGGCTGTCATTGTCGTGATACTGTGCTCATTATGATAAAAGAACGGCGAGGAGAATCGCTGTCAGACCCCCATGTTGAAAACCCAGAGTGGGCGTTCAGCGCTGACAGCACCCACGAACAAAATCGGTCCGGCGTCGAGTCCAGTGACGCAACCAGCCCCTCAGGGCATCGACAAAAAAAACAGGGGGGGACTGTGCTGAGAAGGGGAAAAAAAGCTAAGACCAAATGTTTAAAATGGTTAAAAGAAATTTTCAGTCCACGACCCCTCTGTAATAAAATCCTAATCAAAATTTTATATGTTTCTTATGTAATCTATAATTCGAAATTAGAGGATATAATACATGAAGACGGGTTGCCTACTAAAAAAAAAAACATATGGATAAACGCAAAATTTAAAATTCATATCATGAATATGCGTAGCATTAACCCTAGGCAATGATCTAGAATTTCATCCACAAAATATAATATTGAGTTATAGCGTGCAAGAACTTTTGCGCCGTGCTAAGATGAAATAGCCCCTGCAACAAGGGGTTTTTTCATTGTGAAACTCCCTGACGGATTTTTGACATATGTGGGAGGGAACACTCCCACAAAATTAGTTAAAAAATCCGAGAAAACGTGTTCAATTTCATATCTAAAAATCCAGCCCCTCTGGGTTTTTTCACTGTATAAGTATATGCCGATACTCTAAATTTCTGGCTAGTTTTTCTCCCCCAATTTTCAAACCCCAAAGGGACGTTAGCAGGGGCGACTTCAAGCAAGGCTCCACACTTTGGGCAAACCGCGTAATAGTAATGGGGAAGAATCAAGCATTTCATCAATAATAGATCACTGCGTATTGAACAGAAGCAGAGACCATTTGGGAGGTGGCAGGGTTGACTAGTATTTGGCAAAAAATTTGTTATGGTAAAGCTTACTTCACTGGTAAGAGTTAGTTAGTGACCACTTTTCAAACCGAACAGACTATACTTAGACAGCGATCACCCCTAAATCACCTAGGCTCAAATAATTATCCCCCCCGGGCCGGAGCATCACTTTAAGGCCGGGTCTATGACTGGGATAAACCTAGAAATAACAAAATGTTGAAAAAATTTTTTTCAGGATTTAATCAAAGTTGTCATGACTACTATAACACATGGGGCGTTCACGAAAAATCTGAGAAAAAGAGGCCCCAGGCCTCCTGCCCCGGGGGGGGATCAATGACCCTTTTTTTGGGCCAGGAACATAAACGGGGCCCCGGGCTTTCAATTGTTATAAAAAGTAAGACACAGATAATCTTCTGCAGTTTCTTAAAGCCCCAAGGAATTTTAGGGGAAATTTAAAAATCAGATTTGTAGAAACACGGGAACAATTTCTGAAGGTATCAATAGTCAAACCTCTGGGGTGACATGTGGAGAAAAATTAATAGGGTGACATAAAATCTCACAACACCGCGTTCCACAGCCCCAAAGCAGGCTAATATTGCTGACATGGGCCCCGGGGAAATTTTCCCGTAAGCTCATCCCCCAAGGGGGTAAAAGATCAACTAGACAAGTCAAAAATAGATCGGAAAATTTAATATAGCAGTAGCCTGTGGCTATTGACCCCTCCGACTTTGCCCAAAAAAACCCAGTGGGAACAAGTATGCCCTTCTGAAAGGTAAAGGGAACCCCCCCTGGGGAAGATGGCATTACTTACACGTCCTTCGCACATTTTCAGGTACAGGGAAACCCCCTTTTGCACCTGTTGATCAGCCTATCACAAGGAATCTTCCCAAGCTCCGGGCAAAAGCTTTAAACTTCCCTACCTAAACCTAAATGACAAATACAGGCCCTTTCCTTTTCCCCCTGTCTGTGCAAAGTACTTTAGAGGATAATACGAAAGGCTTATGTATCGAAAAAAGCTAAATTTTCCCCCCGACTTATGGATTTCCCCAGGGGGTAGCAGTCACACTGTTTGCAGAAACTTAACAAAACAAACCCCGGGAGCAAAACCCTTTTCTTATCTTTAAAATTTCCTTTGATATTTCAAAAGAGAAAAATTCTTTAGCAACTGCTACTTTTGGTAATTTAGGGAAAAATGTTAACATGGATTAATGTATCTATGAAAGGCGGCTCAGGTACTTACGGGGGATTTAAAAACTATACAAAAGTATTTTAACCGGCCCACCCCAGGGAGGGGTAAGCCCCCTGCTATTTTAAAATCTTAATGATAGATTACTAGGGGATATACCACTTTAGGGAAACGACTCCATTTTTTGCTTGCCGATGTATTGCAAAATCCTCATCCCAGGAAAGAATCAAGAGATTTTAGTATACCTCAGCAAGGGCTATTGAGTGGGCTTGTAAACTCGACTAAAAAAAACCCAAAGGCTCTTTCCCAAAACAATCCTTGCCAGGTTTTATATAAGGCTTGAGCAGATCCTGTCATCATACAAATACCTTGGGGGGATTTTCAATGAGCAGAGTTCATCAGAAACCCGAAGAAAAGGTTGGGAGCGGTGAAGCCCCCCCTTTAAGACCTGTTGGCAAAGACCCGGGATCAATGCAATATTGCAAGACTCTTTTTCTTTTCAAATCGGTCATCATAGTTATCATGCATTGCACCCGTGGGATACAAGGGAAACAGGTTTACTAGTTTTAGAAATATAAAAAGAAGCCCAAAGGGTCATTTTTGGTGCCCCCAGAACAAAAAGGAATTGTGAATATGAGAACCGAACTAAAATTCCCTCTGTTTTAGAAAGAATAGTATATATAAATACCCATTTGTGTCAAAACAATTAGAAACCCCTCCATTGTACAGAGTTCCCAAAAACAACTAAACCACAAATAGAGGGGTACCTTTGCAAAGACAAAACCGATTTTTTACTCAAAAAATGGGTACAATAACATGTAAAAAATTAGCCAGCTGAACATACCCAAACTAAGACCCTACATGGGCGTTCTGTCCCCCGGGAAAATGTGGACCAAGTATATATTTTACGCTCCCCCAAAAAAACAGTGTCCCCCCTGCTATACAAGCAGTAGCCCCGCAATTATAAATACACCCGAAACTCTATCCAATGCATATGAAGCTACACTGACGGGTCCCTTTCAGCTGGGGTAGAGCAGGATTGGTTTTGTTGCATATAAAAAATACTTGAAGCACCAGGGTTGTAGGAGGGTTCATGATGGGCTAGCCCACGCAAACTGAGTTGGGGGAAAAATCTCGGGGCCCCCGAATTTCTTTGAAAACAAGGGGCGGGGGTAAATTTGTGATTCACAGAGTGCTCTCCGGCTCTAACCTCTAGACAAAAGGGGCAGTTAATTCCCCAAAAGACATCAGGATAAAGTTTTGTGCAAAAGAAAGAGGCCATG
This sequence comes from Penaeus monodon, assembly GCF_015228065.2. Taxonomy (NCBI): domain Eukaryota; kingdom Metazoa; phylum Arthropoda; class Malacostraca; order Decapoda; family Penaeidae; genus Penaeus; species Penaeus monodon. The sequence continues at coordinate 12,205 of NW_023644120.1, read as the reverse complement.
ATATACGTTTTTTGTGGATTCCATCGCATGTTGGAATCCCAGGCATGATATGCTGATCGCCCGGCAAAGTCAGCATTGACCAAAGTGTGGATTAGATCTTGGGGTACCTATTTCCGGTTTTTTTACAAAATTAAAGCTTTCCTTTAAAGAGGACTTTATGAGTAAATTTAAATTTTCCCAAAGCCCCGAAAAACTGTAGCATAAACATTATGACCCGGGTTTTGGCAAGATTCTTCACCTATGGTTTATAAAAAACAAAAACAAGACAGTGTGAATTGTAACCGCAAGAATCAGGCTGGATATAATTTATTGGGAGCTCAGTACAGTTTGTAAAGTCGAAGAAAAAATAAGTGTAAACTGTTTTAATGAAAAATAAGCGAAAAGCTTTTAATTATATTCAGAGTGCCATGGTTAAAACCTTTCAGGCCCTACTTGAGGGTTGGGACTAGTAACATTTATATCCCTGATTTTTTAGAAAATATACTTAATTTTATCCTAAATTTGGAATGTAGCATCACAGGGTGCTATCAAATGTAGAATCCTTTCCACGCCCCAAGCTGTACGCCGGCGTGCAGATGATAGATAAACAACTTAATTGTTCCTTTTTGTAATTTATAAGACTTATCATAAAATGTTTTTGCCTAAAATTTAAATTATTTCCATTAATGTTATAACCATGCATCAAATGACCACAGCTTGCCACGCCGTGCAGTTTGCCCGGGTGGTAAATAAAAGGCTAAAAAATCTTCATTTTATGTGTGCCGGTAATTCCGTTTTTGTAGGTTTCACTAGCAAAAAAAAGGAATATAAAGTGGGTCTGAAAAACCTTTTTGCAATGGTTGCATATATAAATAGATATTACACACACACAAACCCCCATAGGTAAAATAATTTTAATTTATTTGAAATCTACGGGGGTTTTTTACTTAATTTTCATAAAATTTTTCAAAATCATTTCCAACATCCACACATACACACACAAAAATACGCACCACGTGGACGCATTTTCAATTGGTTTGTGTTTATGGCGATGTGTTTTTGCGCTGTGTAATGTATATTTTTATGCTTAAATATGTTTTGTGAGAACGTTATGCGAGTCTACTGTGTTTGCTTTGACGCAAAGAAAATCCATTTCCTTTGTTTTTTCATTATTTTTGCAAGCAAACAAAAGAAATATATAGATATAGAGGTGTATCCTAACACAGACATGTATTTGTGTTTCTTGATTTTTGACGTGAAATAAAGAATCCAAAGGTTTTTTTTTGGCACCTAAACCCCGCAGCTTCGTAACAATTTTTTTTCACAGGCAGTAGTCTACTACTATTATTATCGTCTATTATTTATTTTTATATATCTACTACTCATTTTTTTATTATTTTCTATCTACTATCTATCCTTTCTTTTCTATTTTCTACTATCTATCAATCATCTATTTCGTCTATTATCTATTATTTATCTATCTATCCATCTACTACTATATCACTATCTACAACTTCTACATCTATCAACTCCCACTTATCTTTTAATATATCGATCTATTATGTGGATCTTACCTCCGCCGCGGGACCCCCACACACAGCATAAAAGAAAAGAGGAGTTTGTCTTTCTCAAACAAGGATCGAGGGACGGAGAGGAAGACGGTCTTGTCAAATGGATTTTTTAGTAGCAACCCTTGACTAACGTCCTCCTCGGGCTAAAGTTTGAGGAAAAGAGAAGATGAGGCAACTTAAGAAAAGAAGATAAGAATGGAAGAAGGAACTTTAAGATTATGATCGAGACTAGTTGAGAGAAAAGAAGAGAGAGAGAGAGAGAGAGAGAGAGAGAGAGAGAGAGAGAGAGAAGGGAGAAGAGAGAGAGAGGAGAGGAAAAGAGAGGAGAGGAGAGGAAAAGAGAAAGAGCGAGAAAAGGGATGAGAATATCTTCAAAGTGCTAAAAATATTTTGGGACCGATACGCATTTCCCCCATAAAAAAAATACGCATTCTGATGAAGATATTCAACTCGCGTCGAAACTTTATTTTCCCCGGCCAAGACATTCATCTAATTCATACCTTGTTTCGTAACATACATTATACAGACAAAAAAAAACAAATCAAATACAGATAATCACCAGAACCACCACAATGCCAGACATTTCCCTGAGATAGAGATTAACGAAACCCAACCCCCGAGGTACTGGTTACATGGGGTTTTATAGCTGCCATATCGGACACGCAGAAGAAAAGGACGGAGGCTGGGTGGCCACAGGCGGTAGGCAGAGGAGCACCGTCACTCGGCTCCGTCTGCTGAACAAACTCCCCCCTTCGCTGAGATTTTTCCTCTGACGGACCTAAGGGTTTTTTGTTCGTGAGAATTCTTTATTCTTTCAAAGGATTTTAAAGGGATGATGATGCGGGGGCAGATGGAAAATTTTGTGGGTTTGTAAATTTTTTCTAAAACTAAATTTGTCAGTTGAACTTTTAAAACATTATCAGTCAAACCGCGTTTGGATTTTCCCTTCGTTTTAAACGTTAAATTGTCTGCTTATCTATGATCTACCCATTCATCTACCTTATCGACATTTAATCTATATCAATTTTAGAATAAAGCTTAGGAAAAATGGGGGTAAATTTTTCCTTTTTATTAATTTTTTTATATATATACATATATAATATATATTATAAAAATTTTTAAAATTTTTTAAAAAAAAAAATATATTATTGTTTGGTGTGGTGTGGTTTGTGTGTGTGTGTGTTGTGTGGGTGTTGTGTGTGTGTGTGTATGTGGGGTGTGTATGATGTATGATATACATATATATTATATATTATATAATATATATTATATATATATATAATATATATATATATTAAAAATATATATATATATTATATAACGTCCTCACTCACTCATGTGAAAGCCTAAAATCTACGCAAACGTAAAAAATAATAGTATACTTTTCAGTAAACATCTGTATAGCTTTCATATATGTTTTTGTATGTATGTTGCAGTTATAGAAAAGTATGTATGTGGGGTAGGTGGGTTATGTTAATTTGTTATGTTTGTTATATTATGTTATGCATGTATGTTGCATGCATTATGTATGTATGACTATAAGTATGACCAAAATGTATGGCCGTTTGTATGCCTGTTAGTTGCCCAGGGCCCACCTTCACGGGCGGCCGCACTCACCGACTAGGGGACATGATACGATAGCCTTTTTCCTCCAGAAATTCGGGCCCGGCGGTGGACGCATTTGAGTACTTTCCTTGTCTTCTGCAGGCCCCCCGGTTGGCGCGACTCCCCCAGCCCCGGGTTCTTGCGCTTTTCCAGCTGCGGCCTCTCGTGTGCCAAAACCACCCTAACAGCGGTTTTTCTCTAAAGCCCAGGCGCGTGATTGGAAGTTGAGGAGGACGCCCGGGCGGGGGGGTTTCGTGCGTGAGGGATTTTGATATTTGAAAGAGGGGAGCTTTTTTGGATTTTGGGGAATTTGCACGTTTGGGGATAGGGATGGTGGGGTAAAGGGGGGTCGTGGGTGAATTATCTTTTTTAGGGTTTTGGAAGATTTCATATGGTTTTGATTTTTTTATTTATTTTTTTTTTTAGATGGTAAAACTTTTGCTTTATGTAGTCTAGGGTTGGGGTTTCGTCTCTCCTCCTCTCTCTCTCTCTCTCTCTGTATATTATATATTAAAATTATTTATATATATATATAATATATATATAATATATATATTACAAAAAAAAAAAAAAAAACATGTGCTGCGAACAGTAAAGGGGGAAAAAGGTCTGACCCACAAAAACAAATAAAAAATAACGCACCCCACTTTCCTGCACCCCAACCTACCCCTTCCCCATCCCCCTGAAAACCAAAAGCACAATGCCCTTATTGGTGACTGGGGCAGGAAGTGGGGGTTTGGCGAGGCGCTGGTGATGTAAGGGGGAATCCTTGTGGTACTCACGGAGTGGTCGCCGAGGACGACGGGTCGCCCCCGTTTTGTTGAAGGTCCTTTTCAAACACTTTTGTCTGTTTTAGGAATGTGTAGGGGAAGTTATAGGGAAGAATGCATGATGAAGTAATTTAATGAATAATGTATGATATTTAATATGGCATGATAATATAATATTTTTGATACAATATATGGTATTATTGATAATTTTCAATATCTAGTATGATGTGTAGTAATGCAGAACTGGATATCCCAGATATATTATACCCCATATATGATGCAATAAAATATACAAAAATAAAATATGATATAAAATGGGTTATCAAAAATAATTTTTCATACAGACGATACACAAACAATGACCGCAAACACGGACAACAATACATACCTAAACGAAACCCACAGACCCACTCAAACGCCCAAAACAACAACAAGACCCCCTCACAATAAACCCCGCCGCTACCCACCTAACCGGGTCCAATTCTCCCCCAATTTCCCTCAATAAAATGCGGGGACCCTTCTGCAGCGCCTCCTCCACCCCTGAGGGCGGTTTGGGGCTGTCTGCTTTACCCCAAGTAGTTTTTTTCCTTTCCATGCTCACGATCCCCTTGTTGGCCTGACCGTAGGGATGGTGAGATAGGAGGTGATAAGATGATGAAAATTAAACCCTTTTCTTTTCAAAATGGTGGATATGGTTGGGGGTGATGGGTACTGAAATGAATTACATGTCCACTTATCTCTGATAGTACTAATATATACCCCTAACTGATAATATCAAGAGTAAAAAACATGGATCAATTATGAATTATACCGCGTTCATAATGAGACGGAAGGTGATTAACGTAACGGTAGGCAGAACAAAACAACAGTAAAATAAATTAGTTATGGAAACAGGTCAGTAATCTATAAAAGCGAAGAAAAAATTAAAAAATATACTTAATTGCATGTAGAAATTTGTAAATATTTTATAAAATTTTATATATAATGGGGAATTTTTCTCTTTTCCTCCCCCTTTTCACACAACACACAACCACACACACAACCCTGGGATTCTACATGGGGGCCAGCGGCGCAAAGTGGCGACGATGATGCCGTTTTCACCCAGAAGCGTCGACGGGGGGGCCGGCCACTGCCACTCCTGCCCGACGGCGTCCCCAGGGGGGGGATGAGGCAAACTGGCCTGCAGGAGATCCCCAGCTCTGACATTTGCGGTCCCCTTTTCCGGCATTCCTGCAGGAATGAAAATTTGCAGTCTTTTTAAGGAGATACCACTATAGGAATATAAGATAAAGATAAACAAGGCGGGTTGAGGCGAATGATCGTACCTTGACCTACGGATTCTATGGGTCTCCTCCCCTAAGCTTGGAAACAGTCGGATCCAAATCATGTGGACCCAAGGGAACCGAACGCCGAAAACTAAACACACCTAGAGCCCTTTAACCCCACTGGGCAAAACCCAAGGAAAAACCCCCTGATAAATACCACTGAAAGGGAAAAGGGAATTAGATCGGTGGGCCTTTTCTCTTCATCAATTTAACTCCGCAGGTGTCGAAGAGGGTGACTACATCACCCCCTGTAATCGACGGTGAAGACCCCGAGGTAGGCCCACGCGGAGCGGCAATAAACAGTCCCCTAAAACATTTCCAAAAACTCTCCTCACTTTTTGGGCGGGTTCGCTCCATTAGGGAAGACAGCCCCTTTAGCTCGGAGATGCGTGACGTAAATAACTTGAGGTCCCGTGCACCCCAGCTAAGCAAAGGGTTTGGAAAAATTTGTCTAAAAAAAATTGGCTTTTTCATTCCGCCAATCTCCAGTTTCCCTTTTTTCCTCATAACCCCTACCCTCATCATTCTTCAAAACCCCCCCCCTTCTTCCCCATAACACCCATTCATCATTCCCAAAATCTCCCCCTCCTCCTCACTCTTCCCCCCTCCTTTCCTCATTACCCCCTCCTTTTGCCCCTCCCCTGTCTCGCTCCCCCCGAGGCCGCCGAGAGCCTCCGGCCCGGTCTCGCTTCTTCCCACCTGACGATGGAATCCTCGAGGTCCTTCTTCTCCTTCGCTTTTTGGGTGAATTCGTCGTTGAGGGCCTGGAGTTTGCGGACCTGGGGGGAAGGGGGGGGGAGGGAAGGGGAAGGGGGGGTTTTAAGATTGTGGTTGTGGTGGTGAGGATTGATATTGGGGTTTGGAAAGGGGTTTTGTCAGTGGTTTGGGATAAAGTGGTTTTTTGGTGGTGGTGTTGTAGTTTGGTGGTAAATAATAGTTTTTGTGATGGGCTGTTAGTGATAAATGCGGGTAGTGATAAATGTAGTATTCATGATGGTGGGATTTTGAGGCGATGATAAAAAATGGTATCACACCCCTTTTTTATCTCTCTCTTTTCGTCGACTAATTTTTACAACTCATCTCCCCCCCCTTCGCACCTTTACTTCTTTTTTTTCTTTCCTTTTCCTTTCCCCCTTTTTCCCTGTCCATCTTCTTACCTTTTCCTTCTCCTTTTTCCCATTCAAGTTTTAAAATTTCCCTTTACAGTTCTTTGTTTTTTTCCCTCCTTTAAATTTATTCAAAACCCTCGCCCCCCATTTTTGCCTCTGTAAATGTCCTTTTTTTCTTCCAATCAATTTTTAACCTTTTTTGCCCTTTTTTCCCTTGGAAACCATTATTTTTTTTCCCTTTGGTATTTTTTTAATTCCCCCCTTCTCCTTTTATCCCCTCTCCCCAAAACCCTTCCCTTTCGCTTCTTTTTTCCCCAATCCCCCCTCCTCCCCCCCCCCCCCCCTCCCCCCCCTCCCCTTTCCCCCTCTTCCTCTTCCCCTCCCTCACCTCCTCTCCACCCCCTCAGTTCCTCTTCCCAAAACCAACCCCCCCTTTTCCCTCTTACTTCCTCTTTTCCCCCAACCCTCCCCTAAATTCTCCACTATTCCCAAAAAAACCCCCCCAGCCCAGTTTTAATCCCCCCCCCCCCCCCCCCCCCCCCCCCCCCCAGTTTCCCCCCCTCCCCCCCCCCCCCCTCTCCCCCCCCCCCTCCCCTTCCCCATCCCCCTCTCCCCCTCCCCCCCCCTCCCCTTCCCCTTCCCCCCCACCCCCAAACCCTCCTTCTCCCTCCCCTTTTCTCCCTCACTCCTTCCTCTCTCCTCCCGCTTCTCTTCTCCCCCATTCTGTTGGCGGCCTCCAGGCCGCTTTCGGGGGCCCTCTTTATGACCGGGTAACCACCCCGGCCCCCGGGGAGGGCCCGCCCCCGACCCATCGGCCCCCGGGGCGGGTCCCGGGGGGGGAGTAGAAATTTGTTGGAAAATCGGGTTTTTAAAGGGGGTTGGGGGGGGGGGGTGGGGAGGGGAAATTGAGACAAAAAAAGATGTAATATAGACCCGTATAACGATAACCCCGATATAAAGCAAATAAAATAATGAATCTAAGCAGAGACGATTAAAAACAAAAAAAAAAAAAGGGAAATCAAGAAAAAAAAAAAAAAAAAATAAAAAAAAAAATTTTTAAATTTTAAACCCTGAACCGGGGGAATTTTTTTTATTTCCCAAAAAAACCAGGTTCAAAAGGGGGTTTTGGGGGAAAAATCCTCGCCATCTGCCCGGGTCCCTTGGCGTCCGGGTTCCGCTCTGGTTCACCTCCAGCATCACGCACACGGCCTCCATTTCCGGGGGCCCAGTAGATGGGATAGGGGGCCCGGAAACACAGCGGGTGAAAGGGAAAAGAGAGAAAAAGGTGAGGAAAGAAGACGGAGGTAAAAGGGGAAAAAAGACAGGCCCCACACCGAAAAGCCGAGGAGACAAGATAAATAGGATAAAAAAACAGGGGGAAAGGGAGATGGAAAGAAAATGGGCCCCCCCCCCCCCCCCCCCCCCGTGCCTTTTGAACCAAAGAGCAAACCGAGAACCATAAGAAACCCCCCCCCCCCGGGGGCCCGGGGAAAAAAAGAAAGCCCCCCCCCAAACCCGCCCCCCCCCCCCGCCCGCCCGCCCGCCCCCCCCGCCCGCCCCGCCCCCCCCCCCCATGCCTTTAAACCCGGGGTTTTTCCTGGGCCCTTAAGCGGAGGGGGTCCTGCTTGAGGGGGGGGGGCCCCCCCCCGCCTTGGGGCGGGCCCCGGGCCCCCTTTGGGCCCCCTTTTCCCCCCGCCTTTTGGGGGGGGGGACTTTTTTGGGTGGGGGCCCCCCCGTTGGGGGGGGGGGGTTGTTTTTGGGGGGGGGGGGTGGTTCGTTATGGGGTTTGGGGGGAGGGGGTTGTATTTTTTATTGTGTATGTTTGTTTTTTTGTTTTTGTTTTTTGGTTTTTTTTGCCGTATGATTTTACAAAATTTTTAAAAGGGAAAAAACACTCTTTATTTAATTTTTTTAAAAGGAAATTTTTTGAGCTTGGTTCAAAAAACCCTAAAAAAAATTTTTTTTTTTTTTTTTTTTTTTTTTTTTTTTTCGGTATGTTTATGTTTTTAGCGGCCGTGGTCACCGATGATTTCTTAATTTTAGTTTTCATTTGTGATGCCTTGGAGGAGTAAGTGGGAGGTCCCCCGGGCCTTTTCCCCGGAGAGTGCCGGTGTTTCCTTTTAGGTAATCATTCTCCTATTTATTGGGCTTGGGACCAACACTGCTTGGGGTGGGTTTTCCCACCCCCTGGCTAAATAGGCAAACGAGGGGAGTTCCTTTCCCAAGGAACTTCATCGGGATCACGTTAAAGATTACCAAAATTTGTAAATCAGCGCGCGTGCTCACATACGCGCGCGGGCGATGCGTTTTTGGGGCGGATCCCCAAAGCACTCGCATTCGCGATTTGGTGTGCACGTGCCTGATTTTTTAAAAAAAATATAAAAACCCTAAATTCCTAAGTGTGTCCCACCTTTCACTAATTTCGTTTGTGTGTGTGTGTGTGTGGTTTTTTTTTTCCCCATCCTTAAAATTTCCTCTTCCCTTTTGTACCACGACTACCCCTTCTTCCTCCCCACCCGGATAGTGTCTTGTCGATCTTTAATGAGGCCTCCGTTTAGCCGAGGTCTCCCCAGGGGGGCTGCAGCATTTCACTCCTCCTGCAGTTCCGTGATCAAGAGTTTGGTTTCTTTCAGCTTCCCAAACCCCTTTTAGTATCTGTGGGTTGTGGGCTTTGTTAGGTTTTATAGAAGTGATCTTTTGGTTGGTTTCGTCTTTTCTCTTTTGTTTTTTGTGTATGCTTTTTTCTTTTCTCTCTTTTTTTCGCCCCCCTTGTTTTCTTTTCTCTCCTCTCTCTCCTTCTCTCTCTCTCTCTCCCCCTCTCTCTCTCTCCCCTTTCCTTTTCCCCCTTCCTCTCTCTCTCCTCTTTTTTTTTTCTCTTTTCTTTTTTGTCCTCTTTTTCCCCTCTCTCTCTCCTCTCTTTCTCTTATCCTCTTTTCTCCCCCTTTTTCTCTCTTTTTTTTTTTTTTTCTCCCCTTTTTTCTGCTTTCGTTTTTTCTTTTTTTCTCTTCCCTCTCCCCTCTCTCTCCCCTCCTTCTTCTCTTTTCCTCCTCTCTCTTTCCCTCCCTTTTTTTTTTTTTCCTGTTCCTCTTTTTCTTTCCTGCTGTCTGCTTCTCTCTCTCTGTCTCTCTTTTCTTTCTCTCTCTTTCTTTCTCTCTCTCTCTGTTTCTCTTGTCTGTCTGCTGCTTCTCTCTTCCTCTCTCTTTCGTTTTCTCTTTCTCTCTCTCCCTCTCCTGTCCTCCCATTTTTTTTCCCTTTCTCTTTGTTATATAAAAATTAAAAAAACAGAGGCTTTGAAAAAAAAAAACAAACAAATAACAACAAATAAATATGAATTTAAATTCAAAAAAAATAAACAAATAATAGACAAAAAAAAAAACCCCCTCGGGCCCTCCCTGCCCTGAGCAGAGGATCCCCGAGCGCTTTTGAGGAGGAGCTGCCTGGGGTGAGGATGACTCGAGGTATGACGTGGGCGTGACGTAACCCCAGCGGGAAGTCCTCGTAGTATCGGGGCCCAAAGGGTTTAATGCATTAATGGGGCTGCGAGTCGCCTTGATGATACTTCGGAGGCGGTTTCTAATGGGAAAAATTTTCTTTGTTTTTTCTGTGTGTGTTTTTTTTTGAGTTTTTGTGTGTTTGTGTGTGGAATGTGGGTGTGTGTGTTTGTGTTGTGGTTGTATGAATGATGGGGGGCGTGTGTGGTGTTTGGTGTGTGTTTGTGGTGGTGTTTGTGTGTGTCGTTTACGGTTTTTTAGGTTTTGTACTGTGTGTGTGTGGTGGTGTGTGTGTATGCTTTTTACGTGTATGTGTAGTGTGTGGTGGTGTGTCTGTGTGTATGTCTGTTTACGGTATGTGACTGTGTGTGTTTAAAAGACATTCCTCCGTATTAATATTACAAAAGTATCCATTTAAATGTTTTTTAAATTACAAGAATTACAACTCCACTTTAGCAACATTTCAACACCACTATGACGAACCGCCCAAATCATCCCACGAAAACGTAATAAAACCAAAACAATACCCACTCTAAAACCTTAAAAAAAGATACAAGACAACAATACCCATACCACAAGAGACATAAATAAACCACACAATATCACAATACCTGGCACCCAAGAACGTCCATGGTGTGGTGGAAAAACTTTCAGGCCCCGACCAGCGCGAGAAAGGGGAAAGGGTCTAGTGGGCGTCCCCCGTAGGAGGGGTAGGCTACGCGTCCGGGCATCCCGGGCCAAGGGGTGAACCTGTATTAGTATATGTCAAAAGTGACTATTCCATGATGACTGGATCGGATTTATCGTTTTATCAAGGTTTTTGATAAAAATTTTGTTTTATTATTCATTTTCCCTTTTTCCACCTTTTCTCTTCCTCCTTCTCTTCTCTCCTCCTCTTTCTCCGTGTCACTCCCCCTGTCACTCTCCCTCCCCCCATCCCCTCACCCTCCCCTCTAAGGGGGAGATAAAGAAAGAAAAACGATAAAAAAGAAAAGAAAAAGGAAAAACGAAAATAAAGAAATCCTGAACACAACCCCCCCCCCCCCCTTTTCTCCCACCCCCCCCCCTAAGAAAAAAAAAGATTACCAATCGGGGGTGCAGAAATTAATGAGCACGGGGAAGGTCTGAGCCTCGTCCGAAGGGTTTTGCCGACGGGGGGAACCGCCAACACCCGGTGCAGTTGGGTCGCGCGGTCGATGAAATATCCGTAGAGAGTGAGCCGAGGCGTCCATTTTCTTTCCCTTGTGGTGGAGAAATGGAAGAAGCGGGGTGTTACACGGCCGTCGGGGGAGTGTTAGGTTTTAGCACAAAATTAGAGGTCAAGCTTGTTTTTTTGAAAAAATGCTACGTTAATTCTGGTAAATATATTTTTTTTGTACTCTTAGGTCACTAGATTTGATTTTAAAAAAACAAATAATTTTATCTCCTTCAAAGGTGTTCAAGGTTTTTAAAAAAAGTTTCGTTTATGAAAAAATGTTACGTTAATTTTGTTGGTTGTTGATTTAATTTAAATTTAAAAACAAAATGGTGAAGCATTTATATTCCCCAAAGGTTGAAAAACACAAAGTCGAGTTTGTAAATCATGATACGTTTACGTTAAATTCAAAAATAAGGAAACGTAAATCAAAATCTTGATTAGGCTTTGTTAATATGTAATTTTTAATTTTTATATAATATAATTAAAATATTATAATATATTACATACATACATACAACATTATATTATATTAATTTTAATATATATTATATATATAATATAATTTAATATTAAAAATATATATTTTTTTTTTTTTTTTTTTTTTTTTTTTTTTTTTTTTTTTTTTTTTTTTTTTCCCCCCCTCCAAGCAGGACGACATTAAATAAAGCCTCATTGATATAGAAGAAGAAATTCATTGCTACCTACATAGGTGAAACATAAACATTTTCATACATAAACATCTGTAATAATTAGGATAATTTTCAATACAATTAATTTAAAAGTTTAAGATTAAACCCTTAAAATTTTTTTCAAAATACAGGAAAAAAAGAACGAAATTAATCTCAATTTAAAAAAAAGTCATTTAGGAGCTGTCCCGAGCAAAAACTCCATACAATATATTCACTACTTTCATTGACTAACCAGACTGAATACCTGAAAATTTTGAATCACTACGAATCATTTAATGGTTTTTATTGGGGCAATAAATCGTTTTTTTCGGAGAATAGGGAAACTCTACTTTCCAAATTTTTATTTTCTTACCATTTCTATCATTAGTAATTAAAAATTTAAAAATGAAATTATTTTTTAAAAAAGATAACTATAATCATCACATTGGATCTTTCGTTGCTTTGTCAAAATTTTCATTTTTTCTTATC
>NW_023644119.1:0-8831 GCF_015228065.2 Penaeus monodon | reverse complement strand
GGTTTTTCTGCAAAAATTTTAAAACCTCGAAAATAAATTTTCGGCCCCCCCCCCCCCAAAAGAATTTTTAAAAAGGCCGGGAAAATATGGGATAAGGTACCAAATAAATCGTCGAAAGCGTCAAAAGCCCGTCTTTTCTTTTGGGGGGAAAAATGCTACCACTTCCTTTTTTTTTTTTTCGTTACCCATGATTTTTTTTATTTTAAAAGGCGAAACATCCGACCACCTGCCATGGATACTATTTCAATGCTCCCCTTGGCTCTGATTCTATTGCCAGTGTTTATCTATTAAGATTTTATCAAATTAATGAAAAGTCCCAGGCTAGTCACGGACAGCCATGCAACCCCTTTGGCTCATTGACTCCCCCTTACGTCTTTGCATAACCTTCCCGGTTGTTGAGTTTCCCTTGATTTCGTTTCCTTTTCTTTTCTTCGTTGAAGAGATTTGTCATGGAGGAAAGGTTTTTTTTTTTAATCCTTTTCTACCTTATTTGTTTGCGAGGGAAGAAAAATGTTTGAATATTACGTTCTTGGGAAGGGAAAAGGTCATATTTTTCATTTTTTGAGTTAGGAGCCAAAAAATAACAGGTATATTTTACCAACAAAAACATACCATCCACTATTTAAACTTACATCCATATATGCGATCACATAAAAAAAGTCATTAATTATTTTTAGTCGGGTTTTAAAGTTTCTTAATAAAAAATTTTTTTGAACTAAAAAAAGTTGTATTTTAGGAAAAAACTAAAATTTTTGAATGGAAAAACAGAGTCTGACACGCTCTCTGTCGGCACTAACACGCAAACATTTGTTAAGCAATCGACACGCACCGCACAAAAACTTTTTCGCAGCGAGTGGCTACTCCTTCCATAAAGAGCATGTAAAATTGTCATTACATTTTGCTGTCATTACCAAAAATAATATAATATAAAATAAAAATTTAATATATAATATAAAATGTAATAAAAAATAATAATAATAATAATAATAAAAATGTTAAATTTAAAAATAATAATAATATAATACTAGAGAGTAGTAGTAGTAGTTAGTAGTAGTATTTAGTAGTAGTCTAGTAGTAGTGTGTAGTAGTTAGATAGTAGTCGATATAATAATAATAATGTTACTCCGACGCCTCGTATCTCTGCCACCAACACAAGCAGGCTAGGCAGACGGGCGTGCTAATACACAGGGTCGTGAAAAACTGAACAGACTCCAAGAGCAACCGGCACACAGCGTCCCGAACCACACGAGGGGAAACGACAAGTGACGAGGCCAGGGCACGAAATAGAACACAAAAATGACAGTCTTCTTATTACACAGTATTTACCCGTACACTTTCTATAGGGCACAATACGGGGGAAACAGCATGTCACACTGACATACGCTGATAACGTGGTCACCAGGGCACACACGGGGTCTTCACAGTGTGAGCAGCACCCAACTGCGTCTTGGATTGTTCCTCCTGTCCTCGCTTACAGCAGTTGCGACATGTTATGCCCAAGGATCCTTTTCATGTTAACACATGCCCGAGTCATCCTTTTCATGTTAACACTGTTCGAACAGAGACAAAGACCCACTGGCGTAGCACTATCCCCCCTATCAAGCAGACTACCTCTGCCTTACATACCTTGAAAATAACTGAAACAACTACAGAAACATTTAAAATAAAATTAGTCACCGTGCAGGAACAAACAAAATTTTTAAAACAAATAACCGTAAGTGTAAATCCAATTCTCAGAAACACCAAATAATCTTTCATCAGCGTGGATTTCTTCGCTCTGCGGGGGGAGCTGTGGAGGAGTGCGTGTTGTTTGGCGGCTGGTAGATTGGCAGTTGCACCTGAGGGGTATCTCCTGCCCCAAGACCTGGCTCATGGTCACCATGGACGTCTGTTGGCATCGCCCTCACCGTCCACAAATCGCTAGTCCTCATCTCTGTCAGCGTATGCCACGTCCTCATCCGCGTACTGGGGCTAAAGTCATAATTTCTTTTTCACCATGGCCCCAGGAGAGCTCCGCCGCCCGATGGTAACGCCCCCATCCTTGGCAAGTCTCGAGAAGTCAGGCAACGGCCCACACCAACCAACTCTTGTCCCCGACGACTCTTCTGGAGCTCCACTCCTCACAAGTGCCAGCTTTGCACCAGTGGCCCCCGGTCTTATGGAGAAGTTAGCTACCAACACTAACTAACCCCTACCCTGGTCCAACAAGGATAACCCAACCGAACGCCCTAAGATAGTGCAGGTTTGAATGGGCTCCACGAGTCCCTCTACTAAGGCATCACTCTTGAAGTCGGACACCGGAATCTAGACTGTCCTGGAGGCAAGGTGCAGCGTTCAGCCAATTTCTGGAAGCAGGGCACCTCTTCACCTGTGCACCCTCAACAGTTTTCGTTCCAAGGTCGACACACACCTTACTCTGAGTCAGGCTAGTCAAGGACCCAGCAAGAGGCTTGTCCGATCGGCCACATACACCGGCAGACGCAGGTACCGTGCTGTCCCACGCCCAATATGAGCTCCATGGACCCCTTGAGAATGCATCACAAAGCCCGTGGACACCACACAGGTCCTGTGTGCACTCTTGGAAGTTGCCTAGTGGACAAACATATAAGCCGCACTAGGGTCTTCTCAAGCCCACAGTGTCCACTGGCACAATGTCGGCATGGACTACCATCTATGAGCCCTCACGCCATCGCGATGGTTCAGACGGCAGCTTCCCCAAGTCGGGGCCCGAGGAAAAACGAGGATGGCTGGGTTTAGGCCCCCTTCTCCAGACCTGCCGAGATTTTACTCCTGTATAACATTCCTTAGCCTAGGAATGCACTCGATGTGACCATATCCTGCACAGTTCTTGCAGCAGCGCTGGAAGCTCAGAATCGTCTGGTTTAGAGGATCGGTCTCGCTACCTCAAAACCGACTACATCGTGCGCTTCCATTACCACAGTCCCCAACATAGGCCTTGAAAAGTGCTCGCGGCTCTACCTTCCCAAGCTAACTTCTCCACTTAGCCTTCTGGCCCTGGAGGTCACAGGCGGGGCTGAGCAGCTGGCCCTAGGCCAATGGTTGCATTCAGGAAGGGCCTCGAACTCAAGGCCCTCTCCAGCGCCCTGCAGTCCCAGGGTGGCTGCTTGCCGTAGATTTGCAGCTGTTGTCCTGCAAAGCGTCAACAAAGAAATCGACGGGCCGGACCACAATGATCTCTTCCGCAGCCCGCAGGGTACGACCTCCTTACCAGCACCTCCACATCCTGCGCCAGCGGGACAGTGTCTCGCCACGCTCAACGAGTCCGCTCTTCAAGTGGGAGGCAGCCATATACCTCAAGCATGGTTCTGTGTGGGCCCGAGAAACAGGTGTTTCAAAGCCTCTGCCCGCTGGCAGATGGGACTGGCGGCCGCTGCACCATACTACTATTCGCACCACACGCACGGGCCACCTTAAGACGCGTGATTACATGTCGCAAGGGGCCCACATGTGTCTCACCGGCACTACACAGCCCATAGTGGCAGACTGACCACACGCGCAATTCAATAATTGGGAGCATGAACATATGACCATCCCATGATCCACAATGTACCAGTGTACTCAGCGGCTACGCTTCTATCGAGACTGTCTGGCTGGTCGAGGGGGATCATAGCAGGTGTGGCCAGACGCGTGACCGTTAAACTAAGCACCCTGGAGGAGAGGGAGGAAGAGAGGTGCGGCAGGCAACTGTAGGGCAAGTGAACAGGGTCCGATAGTTGCTCCAACCTATACCCAAGGAGTGTTACCGATGGGATGCACAAAAAGCCTTCTTGCACAGCGAGTCCACTGGACATGTCGACAAAGGAAAATGCTGCTAGGCCGGGGGGTTCCTGCCAAGGCCCCCAGCAGGACCCCAGTAAATCTGACGCTCTTGGACTCGTTGCCAGAACCTCGTCTGCCTTCTCTGCTTGCAACGTTACACCTCATGACGCCGCCTTTTACCCTTCAATTATTCCCCAGCCCGGAACTCGCCCTTCAGAGCTGCCACTCCTCCATCAGTTCACTCTTCACGCGTTGCAGCCTTGTCGGTGTACTGCGAGTTCCATCTTCCAGATGACAAGATTGCTCCTGCTAGCACCTGAAAATTTGGCAGAACTGTTCCTCTGCCTTCCTTGCCTGCATCTCGACAAAATGGGCGCCTGCTCGAGGCCTCTTTGCCTGCTCTCTGCCTTGTGCCATTTCCTCACTCATTACCGGACAGAATGGCAGTGACAGGTCGCATTTCGGCTCGGCTTCACTCACTCGGTGCCTGCCTCAGTCCAGCCATCCTCCTCCTCAGGCTGACGCCATCTTTGGACGACATATGATAAATCGGCGCGTCTCATGATCAAATATCACAAATCCCACTCCAGACCCCATTGTTACGCCGGGCCCGCCTCGGTCTCTCTGCCACCAAAACAAGGCAAGCAGAGACGGCTTCTATACACAGGGTCGGTGAACACGGAAACAAGCTCCAAGAGGCACCGAGCACCACAGCGAGTCCAAGAACACCACGAGGGGAAACGACCAAGGTGGCGAGCAGGGCACGATAATAAACACAAAATGACAGTCTTTACTTATTTACACAGTTATTTACCCGTACACTTATATAGGCAATAAGGGGGAAACCAGCCGTCACATGCTACGATACAGGAAACTAGGGTCACAAGGGCACACACGGGTCTTCACAGGAGCAGCACCCAACTGCGTTCTTGGCTTGTTCCTAGCTCCTCCGCTTACAGCAGTGTATGGCGACATGTTGTGCGTCCCAGGACTCTTTATGTTAACAAATGCCCCGGTCATCATGTATGTGAACCACGATGTTCGCACAGAGGACAAAGACCCACTGGCGTAGCAATAATAAAAAAAATAAACAAAAAAAAAAAAAAAAAAAAAAAAAAAAACAATAATAATATAATAGTAATTATACTTTACATTATTATTATAGATTAATATAGTAAGTAGCATAATTATCGGTTGTCATCATCATCGTAACATTATCATTATCTTTATTGTTTCATTTTTGTTTTTGTCTATGATACTACCAAGTTACTATCATGGTTGCTATTATTCTTAATTATTTTCCTATAAAATAATGAAATAATGATGATAATAATAATAAAATAATGACCTATTATCATATTATGAACTCTATTGATTGCGCCAAATGCAGAAAAAGAATGCATGAATAACTTCACAAAAAAACACGAGATAAACATGACCGATTCTTGATATATATCGATGCCAGCAATCAATTACAAAGCTTTTATCTAGATCCATATCTATCCTTCTCTCTCTTATATTATATATATATAATTAGATATAAGGAATAAATGAACTATAACATATATATTCTAACTAATATCTAATATATTATATATACACACCACACTACACACCCACACAACAAACACCACACACACACACACCACCACACAAACAAACACAGAATCAACACATAGTATCTATATATAATAAGTATCTATAACAGATAGATATACAATATAGATATATTATCATATAACCTACTATTATATATATATATATATACTATAAAATATATATATATCTAATATATATGTATTTAGGAATGAGCGACGAAGCACCTGACGACCGCGATCTGCAGCTCAACCTCTTATAAGAATACTCGTTCCCTCGACGGAATTAGTTTGCAGATTCCCGATGTAGTGTATATTCCACCACCGTCATGAGGCGTGCTGTTTCCATGGTTTTTCTTTCTGTTGGTCAAGCCTACCATGGAGATTCGCTCCTTCCAGTCGTAGATGTCAGATCATCCAAATGGACGATGCACCACGATACGTTGGAAAGCCTGAGGTGAACGGACGTTAGATCGCTGATCCTGGTGTCGAACAAGTACGATTTCACAATAATGGGTTTATCACATCAAGCTTTGGGCATGCGATAGACAAAGCTGTTAAGGATTGGTTGTGGTTGGCGTTTGGACTGTATGTGTGAGTATCCTCACTTACGCGAAGGATGGCGTTACTGTCATGCACACAAAGTACCGTATCACCCATGGCTTGTTTCATGCCCTTTGGTTAGGGACAGGATTTGTATGTAGACATTTTCTTGTCGCTTTAATTTTTGAGCTTCATTTGATTTTGGAACCTCTTATACCAATAATTATCTTAATACTAGTGATATTGTCCTTTAGTGTTGTCCAGGACAGTAAAATACAAAAAAGTAAAGCACATTTCTGTTGCAAGTATGAATTGGCTCTATTTTAGGTCAAAAATCAATTTAGTCGCACACAAGGGAAATTTAAGAAGTTATGGTGACTTGAAACTTTTACTTCATTTTTCAGATTTTGTTATATACTTTTAAACATCACTTTTGAAATTGGAACAAACTGTGAACTAATGTTTTTCAGTTAAAGCTATGTAATGTACTTTTCTTGCCTTCATCTATTAGTAGTGAAGAATAAACGATTTTGGCAAGGGACGGGTAATCTGGTAGATTTTGTTTTGTACAAAGTTGTTCAATCATAAATTCATATCATTCCTTTTCCAAACCCGAACCCATCAGTGCAATCTCCCAAATTCCACACAACACCATCTTGGGGAAACACCCAAGTTTTTAAGAAAATTTATACAAAACGAAAAATTAGGGTAAATTGTTTCGGTTTATATAGGTAAAACGTGTCTTAAATATGAATGGTGATTATAATTACGATATTGTGGGATAAGTGATATTGGCATAATTTCTGCCAATAAAAAATTTTAATTTTTTTTACTTCGATGATAATTGCGTTTAATAAACGGCCTTATCATGAGATTTTGGTAAAAATGCAGATGATCTTATCATCATTATCTCCAACGAAAGAGAATTAAACTTTCACCATCCATCCTACACCCCACACATACACACACAACACACACACACAACACACAACACACCACCCCACACACACACCATATATATATATATATATATATACAATAATCAAACATATATATACTAATATATATATATATATATAATATTAGATATATATATTATTATATATAATATATATGTCAATCTATATATATATATATATCATAATATATATATATCTATAAAATACTATATATATATTAATATATATGTATTTGATATTATATATATATATATATATATATATATGTGTGGGGTGTGTGTGTGTGTGTGTGGTGTGTGTGTGTGGGGTGTGTGTGTGTGGTATGTGTGTGGGGTGTACGGATGGATGGAGAATGTATAATTCTCTTCTTTGGAGATAAATGATGATAATGATATCTGCATTATTACCAAAATCATCAGATAAGGCCGTTTATTATAACGCAATTATCATGAAGTAAAGAAAATATATGTTTTATATTGCAAATTTATGGCCAATATCACTATTCCTCTTACAATAGTCATTAATAAATCACCTTTTCATATTTAAGACACAGATTTTACCTATACTAAACCGATACACAATGACCCAAATTTTATTTCGTTTTGTATAATATTTCTTAAAACATATGGTGTCCGACAAAAGATGGTGTTAGTGTGGAATTTTCGAGAGATATGACACTGGGAAAGGGTTCAGGATTGGAAAGGAATGATATGAAATTACATGACGGTGAAACAAACTTTGTACAAAAACAGAGAATCTACCAGATTACTGTCCTTTGCTAAAATCGTTTATTCATTCACTACTAATAGACTGTGAAAGGCAAGAAAAGTACATTACATAGCTTAACTGAAAAAAACATTTAGTTTCACAGTTATGGTCCCAATTTCAAAGTGATATTAAAAGTCATATAACAAAATCGTGAAATATGAAGTAAAAGTTTCAAGTCACTCATAACTTCTTAAATTCATCGATTTGTGCGACTAGAATTGATTTTTGACCCAAAATAGAGCACAATCAGTACTTAGCAACAGAAAATGTGCATTTAACTTTTTTTGTATTTTACTGTCCTGGACAACACTAAAAGGACAATATCACTAGTATTAAGATAATTATTGGTATAAGAGGTGCAAAAATCAAATGAAGCTCAGAAAATGAAAGCGACAAAGAAAATGTCAACATACAAATCACTGTCCCTACAAAGGGCATGAAACAGCCCTGAGGTGATAAACAGGTACTTTGGCATGACAGTAAAAACGCCCCACGCCGTAAGGAGGGTACGTCACACAATACAAGTCAGAAAGCCCAAACCCCAACCAATCTTAACAGCTTTGTCTATCGCATGCCCAACAGCTGATGTGATAAACCCATTATGGTGAAACGGGACTTGGTTTCGACACCAGGATCAGCGAACTAACGTCCGTCACCTCAGGGCTTCCCAACGATATCGTGGTGCATCGTCCATGTGGATGAAAACTTGGGCATCTACCGAAATGGAAGGAAGCAGGGAAAACTCCATGGAGGATTGAACAAACAGAAAAGAAAAAACAATGGAAACAGCACACATCATGACGGTGGAGAATATAAACACTACATCGGGCATCTTCAAATAATTCCAGGTCGAGGGAACAGTATGCGGATAAGGTGCGGCAGATCGCGGTCGTCAGGTGCTTCGTCAGCTCATTTCTAATATTATAATAATATATATTATAAAAATTAAAAATATATATATTTTTATATAAAATATATATATATATAATTTTTATATTTTATATATATTTTTTTTTTTTTTTTTTTATATTTCTATATATAATATAGAAAATTTTTATATATACTTTTTTGTAAATGAATATTTATAGTTTGGGTGTGTTTTTTTTGTGTGGTTTTTGGGGTTTTGGTTTTGTTTTTTTTTTTGTTTTTGTTTGTTTTGTGGGTTTTTTTTTTTTTTTTTTTTTTT